>NW_027197628.1:0-2500 GCF_038502225.1 Cherax quadricarinatus | reverse complement strand
GGTCAGGACGACTCTCCTGCACACTGGTCAGTACGACTCTCCTGCACACTGGTCAGTACGACTCTCCTGCACACTGGTCAGTACGACTCTCCTGCACACTGGTCAGTACGACTCTCCTGCACACTGGTCAGTACGACTCTCCTGCACACTGGTCAGTACGACTCTCCTGCACACTGGTCAGTACGACTCTCCTGCACACTGTGCAGTACGACTCTCCTGCACACTGGTCAGTACGACTCTCCTGCACACTGGTCAGTACGACTCTCCTGCACACTGGTCAGTACGACTCTCCTGCACACTGGTCAGTACGACTCTCCTGCACACTGGTCAGTACGACTCTCCTGCACACTGGTCAGTACGACTCTCCTGCACACTGGTCAGTACGACTCTCCTGCACACTGGTCAGTACGACTCTCCTGCACACTGGTCAGTACGACTCTCCTGCACACTGGTCAGTACGACTCTCCTGCACACTGGTCAGTACGACTCTCCTGCACACTGGTCAGTACGACTCTCCTGCACACTGGTCAGTACGACTCTCCTGCACACTGGTCAGTACGACTCTCCTGCACACTGGTCAGTTTGACTCTCCTGCACACTGGTCAGTACGACTCTCCTGCACACTGGTCAGTACGACTCTCCTGCACACTGGTCAGTACGACTCTCCTGCACACTGGTCAGTACGACTCTCCTGCACACTGGTCAGTACGACTCTCCTGCACACTGGTCAGTACGACTCTCCTGCACACTGGTCAGTACGACTCTCCTGCACACTGGTCAGTACGACTCTCCTGCACACTGGTCAGTACGACTCTCCTGCACACTGGTCAGTACGACTCTCCTGCACACTGGTCAGTACGACTCTCCTGCACACTGGTCAGTACGACTCTCCTGCACACTGGTCAGTACGACTCTCCTGCACACTGGTCAGTACGACTCTCCTGCACACTGGTCAGTACGACTCTCCTGCACACTGGTCAGTACGACTCTCCTGCACACTGGTCAGCACACTGGTCACGACTCTCCTCAGTACGACTCTCCTGCACACTGGTCAGTACGACTCTCCTGCACACTACAGACGACTCTCCTGCACACTGGTCAGCACGACTCTCCTGCACACTGGTCAGTACGACTCTCCTGCACACTGGTCAGTACGACTCTCCTGCACACTGGTCAGTACGACTCTCCTGCACACTGGTCAGAATGACTATCCTGTACACTGGTCAATACGACTCTATTGCACACTGGTCAGTACGACTCTGTCTTACTGAGATCCTAAGTTATGCTGTCATGGTCTGTCGTGTCGTCATATATTATACAATTATTGTTGCTTTGTAATTTACTGCGATGTATCATTGTTAACATATATTATACCTTGATGATCTGGCACACAATGTTATTTCTTTAATCTTAATGTTTATACCATAACGGATACTAATGTTAATGTTTAGGTGAAGTTAACGTGGTATGTGAACATCGTGCAGATCATAGCAATTAAAAGTAGTAAACTTCTGTTTGTGAGTAACTGCTAACTTAAAATATTTTCAGTTAGGAAAAACTTTCTTAAAAGATGCAGTGATATAATATTAATCAATAGAAGGATGGGATATAATGATATAAGGATGATCTGGTATGGGATATAAGGATGATCTGGTATGGGATATAACGATGATCTGGTATGGGATATAAGGATGATCGATGGGATATAATGGATATAAGGATGATCTGGTATGGGATATAACGATGATCTGGTATGGGATATAACGATGATAACGATGATCTGGTATGGGATATAACGATGATCTGGTATGGGATATAACGATGATCTGGTATGGGATATAAGGATGATCTGGTATGGGATATAACGATGATCTGGTATGGGATATAACGATGATCTGGTATGGGATATAAGGATGATCTGGTATGGGATATAAGGATGATCTGGTATGGGATATAAGGATGATCTGGTATGGGATATAAGGATGATCTGGTATGGGATATAACGATGATCTGGTATGGGATATAAGGATGATCTGGTATGGGATATAAGGATGATCTGGTATGGGATATAAAGAAGTAGATCACATCAAACTCAAGACACAACACAATGGAACATTAGAACAACTTAGGCAACACACCTGAGCTGACCAACACAATTCCTCACGAAACTACTTTTTCAGTATAATTTAATCTGGTGTATTTACATTGTGGCCAAAAAAGTAACAAGCAGTTCATTAACTATCCATTATTGCAAATTACCATTAACTCTGAAAATTTCAACTCATCTTCAACACGAATCTTTACAACTCATCATCAACCATCTCTTACCACAACTCACTATAAACCATTCATAATCCTAACTCACTATAAACCATCCATCACCACAATTCCCCATCAACTATCCATTACCTTAACTCATCAGCCATCGATCGCCACGGCTCACCATCAACCATCCATCACCTCAGCTCACAATCAACCATGCATCACCACTACTCACTTT
>NW_027197627.1:0-57838 GCF_038502225.1 Cherax quadricarinatus | reverse complement strand
GAACTAGCAAAGTATTACACAACCTGGTAATGAACAAGGAAAGTATTACACAACCTGGTAATGAACAAGAAAAGTATTACACAACCGGGTAATGAACGAGGAAAGTATTACACAACCTGGTAATGAACTAGGAAAGTATTACACAACGTGGTAATGAACAAGGAAAGTATTACACAACCTGGTAATGAACTTGGAAAGTATTACTCAACCTGGTAATGAACAAGGAAAGTATTACACAAACTCGTAATGAACTAGGAAAGCATTACACAACCTGATAATGAAAAGGAAAGTATTACACAACCTGGTAATGAACAAGGAAAGTATTACACAACCTGGTAATGAACAAAGAAAGTATTACACAACCTGTTAATGAACAAGGAAAGTATTACAGAACCTGGTAATGAACTAGGAAAGTATTACACAACATGATAATGAGCAAGGAAAGTATTACACAACCTGTTAATGAACAAAGAAAGTATTACACAACCTGATAATGAACAAGGAAAGTATTACACAACCTGGTAGTGAACAAAGAAAGTATTGCACAACCTGGTAATGAACAAGGAAAGTATTACACAACCTGGTAATGAACAAAGAAAGTATTACACAACCTGGTAATGAACAAGGAAAGTATTACGCAACCTGGTAATGAACTTGGAAAGTATTACACAACCTGATAATGAACAAGGAAAGTATTACACAACCTGGTAATGAACAAATAAATTATTTCACAATTTGGTAATTAGCAATGAAAGTATTACACAACCTGGTAATGAACAAAGAAAGTAATACACAACCTGGTGATGAACAGGGAAAGTATTACACAACCTGGTAATGAACAAAGAAAGTATTACACAACCTGGTAATGAACAAGGAAAGTATTACACAACCTTGTAATGAACAAGGAAAGTATTACACAACCTGTTAATGAACTAGGAAAGTATTACACAACCTGGTAATGAACTAGGAAAGTATTACACAACCTGGTAATGAACAAGGAATGTATTACACAACCTGGTAATGAACAAGGAAAGTATTACACAACCTGGTAATGGACAAGGAAAGTATTACTCAACCTGGTAATGAACTAGGAAAGTATTACACAACCTGGTAATGAACTAGGAAAGTATTACACAACCTGGTAATGAACAAGGAAAGCATTACACAACCTGGTAATGGACAAGGAAAGTATTACACAACCTGGTAATGAACTAGGAAAGTATTACACAACCTGGTAAAGAACTAGGAAAGTATTACACAACCTGGTAATGAACTAGGAAAGTATTACACAACCTGGTAATGGAAAGGAAAGTATTACACAACCTGGTAATGAACAAGGAAAGTATTTCACAACCTGGTAATGAACTAGGAAAGTATTACACAACCTGGTAATAAACAAGGAAAGTATTACACAACCTGGTAATGAACTAGGAAAGTATTACACAACCTGGTAATGGACAAGGAAAGTATTACACAACCTGGTAATGAACTAGGAAAGTATTACACAACCTGGTAATGAACTAGGAAAGTATTACACAACCTGGTAATGAACAAGGAAAGTATTACACAACCTGGTAATGAACTATGAAAGTATTACACAACCTGGTAATGGACAAGGAAAGTATTACACAACCTGGTAATGAACTATTAAAGTATTACACAACCTGGTAATGAACTTGGAAAGTATTAGACAAATTTGCTATCATTAATCTTTATTGCAAGATCATCTTTCTGCCTTGACAATAGATGGTAAGTAACACTGTTGCAACAACGACAATATTTACGACGATCTTGTCTTGTACGACATTAAATTTATCTCTAAAGAGAGTATTATACATATATTTATTGTCAGAATTTAAAACATATTAATAGAAACTTAACAATAAAACTTGCTAAGTTCTTAAAAATAAAACTTGCTAGGTGCATATGTGTCTTACCTAACAACCTGTCGGTATTTTATACCATTTTAATGTTCAATCTGTCAGACACTGCAACACAAGGGTATCTTGGTACAGACCTGCAATCAACTTCGACATCTTCCACTAATGAGAGGGGCTGGATTTGAGAGGGACCTGACCTCTCAACATCTGAGTTCTTACCTCTCCTAGTGGCCTACGTCTCACCTCTTGGCGCTATAAAAAGCTCCATCCTGTCACTTCTTCTCCATATTGTTTCATACTATGGAACAATACTCTTCTCCAGACTGAGGGACTGACCACCTCAAAACTTTAAGGGTGATGGACTGATTACATCGTCTTCAAGTATCTTCTGCTTCTATCAACTTTTCTGTACTTGACTGAAGAAGCCTACTGTGTAGGCGAAACGTTTCATAATAAAGATACCTAACTGTTGCATATGTGTCTTACCTAACAACCTGTCGGTATTTTATACCATTTTAATGTTCAAAGATTACAATGTTGAATTTACAGAATTTGGTTGTTGTGTGGTTTACATGTAGTTAAATAATGATTACAGAGTGTACCACTAGAACGCCTAGCATGGCTAGGCATTTCGGGCAGACTTAGTTTAATTCTTTATTTTAAAATATTACAAATTATGAGGTAAGTTGGTATTATGGCTAAGTGACTAAATACTAGTTTGTGAGTTTAGCAATGTGAATGCTTTTGTTTTGGCACAGTACATAGTTTCAGTATTGGAGTATCATAGGATTCATTATTTTAAGATTGAGATTAATATTTCTGTTTATGGTCAAATGGGTGAGTGAGTGTAAGTGTGAGCCACCAGGTGGTATTCGTGTAGTTAGTTGATGGGGTGTATCAGGGAGATAAGATGTTTTCTAATGGTAGTTTTGAAGGTGATGAATGTGTCTGCAGGTTTAGTCGGACACAGGGAATGTCGTAGAGATGTTTGTGTCTGGTGTTATGCCTGTGGGTTCTGTCACAACTATCAAGAAAGCGTTTTAGGTCAAGGTTGATATTGGAGTTAAAGGTCCTGTAGATGTAGATTGCACAGTAGTAAGTGTGGATGTACTGAACAGGAAGTAAGTTTAGATCTATGAAGAGTGGGAGGGGGTGTTGCCAGGGATAGGATTTAGTGATTATTCTTACTGCAGCTTTTTGTTGGGTTATTATTGGCTTTAGGTGTGTTGCTGCAGTTGATCCCCAAGCACAAATAGCATAGGTGAGGTATGGATAAATAAGTGAGTGGTATAGTGTGAGAAGGGCATTTTGCGGCACGTAGTATCGTATCTTGGAGAGGATCCCAACCGTTTTGGATACTTTTTTGGTTATGTGTTGGATATGGGTGCTGAAATTCAGGTTGTTGTCAAGGTATAGGCCTAGGAATTTGCCCTCATTATGTCTGGTAATTAGAGTGTTGTCATCTTAATGTTAATTTGTGCATCTCCTGCTCTGCTACCAAACATAATATAGTAGGTTTTGTCAGTGTTAAGCGTAAGTTTATTGGCTGTCATCCAAGTCGATATTTTGATCAGCTCCTCGTTAACAATGGTGTTGAGGGTGGCAAGATTAGGGTGAGAGATGACATAAGTCGTGTCGTCAGCAAAGAGAATGGGTTTCAGGTGTTGGGATACGTTTGGAAGATCATTGATGTATATGAGGAAGAGCAGGGGACCAAGGACACTTCCCTGCGGAACTCCAGTATCAAGTGGCCGTGTTGTTGATGCTGTGTCTTTAATGGTGACATACTGATACCTATTAGTAAGGTAAGATTTGAAATAAGCAAGCGCATGGCCTCTTATACCGTAATGGTCAAGTTTGTGGAGTAGGATGTCGTGGTCTACTGTGTCAAAAGCTTTTCTTAGGTCAATAAAAATTCCTAGTGGATATTCCTTATTTTCCAATGCTGTGTAAAGCAGATCTAGCATTTTTATGATTGCATCATTAGTGCTTTTATTTTTCCTGAATCCAAATTGGCAGGGGTTGAGTATGTTTTGTGCTGTTATAAATGAATATAGTCTCCTGTGCACGAGTTTCTCAAAGATTTTGGATAGCAATGGTAAGTTTGATATTGGCCTATAGTTGTTTAAGTCTGTAGGGTCACCACCTTTATGTATTGGTGTAACCCTTGCCATCTTGAGTAGTTTCGGGAAGGTGCTAGTTTCTAGTGACTTGTTAAAAAGTAATGAAATAGCATGCGAAAGGATATGGGCCGCTCGCTTGTACAGTAATGGTGGGACATTAGACAGATTCCCTGAGTTGTTTTTAAGTGACTTTATAATCTCGGTGACTTCCGAGGGCTCAGTTGGTGCAAGATAGAAGGAATTTGGGAAATTCCCATCTAGGTAGTCCCCGGCATGGGCATTGGTATGTGGGATTTTATTGGCGAGATTAGATCCTATGGTTGAGAAGAAGTCGTTTATCTTGTTAGCTGTGTCAGTGGGATGTAGTGGTGTTTCATTAGGTTTAGTTAGGACAATATTCTTGGTTTTTTCAGTTTGTGGGTCCCTAGAATCTGAGAGAGTGTTTTCCAGGTCTTTTTTATATCTCCTCTAGTGTCTGTGAATCTACTGGAGTAGTATAGTTGTTTGGCTTTCTTTATTACTTTGGTGAGAACTGATGAATAGTGTTTAAGAATATCTTTGTGTATTAAGCCCTGTCTATATTGCTTTTCATATTGGTGTTTCTTGTCAATGGATTTCAGAATGGTGCTGGTTAGCCATGGGCAACCAAGCCGTTTGTTTGTGATCTGTTTCGTTTTTATAGGACAATGTTTGTTGTATAGTCTAAGTAATTTGTTAAGAAAAATGTCTGTCCAGTCATCAATACCATTGGCCTTGGAGAATTCTGTAGGCCAGTCAACAATCTCTAGGTCAGCTGTGAACTTCCTTATTGAGGCCTCGTCATGGAGTCTAAATGAGACTTTGTTGTATTCAAGTGGTGGTTTACTAATGTTTGTCAGGAGGAAGGTAGGGTAGTGGTCTGTAGTGCTATCTGTGATTATCCCTGATTTAAGGGGGGCTAGTATATTGGTCCATATGTGGTCTATTATGGTTGCACTTGTCTCAGTGAGCCTGGTTGGTTTAGTTATTGTTGGTATGAGAAGTGTGTTGTTCATATTGTTGATGAAATCAGTTACAGGCTGATCATCTAGTAAGCCAAGGTTGATGTTGAAGTCTCCAGCTAAGAGAAGGTGGTGCTTATTCATTTGTCTGTTTGTTATTAGTGACTTTAATTTCTCACTGAAATTTGGGATGTTTGTGTGAGGTATCCGGTAAATGGCACCGATTGTTATAGGTGTCTTAAGGTTTTTTACAGTAAAATTAGCAAAAATGTATTCCCCATATTCATCACTAAAGCAAGTGGTGCTAATACAAGATAATTGGTTAGAGTAATAGATTGCAATACCACCCCCAACTTGGTTTGGTCTGCAGTTGTGAATTGCTGTGTATCCTGGTAGAGGGTAGATATCTATTGTGTCCTGCTTAAGCCAGGTCTCAGTAAGAATAATGCAGGAGAAGGGTGTCTTTAGTGATTCAAGGAGTGCCAGGAGGTCATCATAGTGTTTGCTTAAGGACCTGATGTTGTAGTTAAGTACTGATAGACTTTTAGCATTGTTTAGGATAGTGCTGGCTTGTGATGCTGTGTAATAAAGGCAGTTACTTTCCAATAGGTTTTGATTGGGTGTCAGATTATGGAGGTTTAGATCAGGGTCAACGTGATCAATCATCTTCTAGGTTTAAATTATGGTTATTTATATCCTGAGTTGTGTGTTGAGTTCTAGTACTGATATCTGTAGTGGTAGGAAGTTTGGACAAGTATATAGCTAGAGTATTTTGGTCATATAGAGTATAGTCACTACTACACATAATGAAGTTGATGTTGTCTATGTGTTGTGCTGGAATGAACTAAAGTACAACTAGGTATAAACTAGTAATATAAAAATACAAATTAAAAATAGAACAAGACTCTCACTTGTAATTGCACTAAGGTCTAATATAATGACTTTTGTGGAGTCTATGTTTTGAGCTAGAATGAGCTATAGTACAACTAGATTTAATCTAATAATATAAAAATACAAATTAAAAATAGCACCAGTCTCTCACTAGTAATTGCACTATGGTCTAATATAATGAATTTGGTACTTGACTATAGTACAACTGTGTTTAATCTAATAATATAAAAAAGGCACAAGACTCTCAATTGTAATTGCACTAAGGTCTTATATAAGTTGTTTACAAGAATTAGAGTATAACTAGATTTAAATTGACAGGATAAAATACACAAGGGTAGCAAAAGAATAATAATAAAAAAAAATGATAAAAATAAAAATGGCAATGACTTGGTTATAATATGCTAGTAAGATGGTAGACAGGATAATATAAAAGTTGTAGTTGAAAATACTAGTTTAAAAAAGTATGGAATAAAAATGGTCAATAAAAGAAGTTTACAATAAGTTTGATCAATATAGTTTAAAGTAAAATTGGGCAATAATAGGGATTTTAGAATAAAATTGGGCAATTGAGTATTTCTTAAAGTGAGGTAGAATTATTGAGGACAAGTTATGGTTAGTTTATAATAAAATAAGATGGAACAGTGATGTGGTAAGTTGTAAAAAAAGGAGATAGATTCTGTAGATATTAAACAAATTAAGACTATGAGGTAGAATGGTCGTTGAATACAACAATGACAATCAAAAGTAGTTGGGGTATTAGAATTTTAGGGGGGCACAAATTTATGACAATATAACACTAACGGTGGACTGTGGGTATTATCTGCACTTTACTCTGATTCTGTTAGTCCAGCCTCACTTAGGAATGTTTTAAGGTCATGTTCTGTGGAGATGAAGTATCTCTTTCCAGTGGGCTGTTTCCTAACTGCGATTTTTCCATCCCTCACAAAGTACTGGTGGATTTTTTGGGCATAGCGTAATTTTCTTAGCCGATTAAGAAGGTTTTGTCTTGTTTTGGTTAGGCATTCATTGACGTAAACATCAGTTTTCATGGAAATAGATGTTTTTAGTAGGTTGTTTCTTTGTAGGCTAGTTTGGAATTTTAACAGCACTGTTTTTTTACCTGCTTGGTAGCCCATCAGTTTGCAATCCTTTAGGTCATCACTACGTATGTTAAGGCGAAGGTGGTCCTTGATAAGCTGTAGGGTGGTCTCCATGCAGGTCTCTTGGGTGACTGTGGGTGGAAGATGTTTGCTGTTAACTACAACAGCGTCAGATAGCTGCTGTTGGTCATTATGGTCTTGGTAGTTGGTTATGACATTGGCAAGTTGTTGGTCCACTCTTGATCTTTCCTCTGTAATGTTGGTAGTAAGTAGGGTGACTTGGTCTTTTAGAGTGTTGATGGTGTCTAGGGACTGGGTGTGGGTGTTGCTTTGTTGTTCCAGAGTGTCTAGTTTATGTTCTAGAGCAGTGATCTTGTTGAGGTAATCTGCATTGCTAGCTTTTAGTTCCTGCATTTCTTGAGTTAGTTTGGTGATCGTTTGGTTCTGAATCGTAAGGAGTTTAGCTATTTCTGGGTCGGTGATCTTGACATCAAATACTGGGAAGGAGTTATCTTAGACTGTGGCAGCAGCCATGTTTGTTGTCGTCTGTCGTGTGTTGTGGTGATGCCGGTGGGTGATGAGGGTTGTGTCCTGGCTGGCAGTACCACAAGTTTTCCTCGTGTTTTTACTGCTCTCACCTTTGATGTTAGGAGTCCTTAGCTGGTTACTGGATCTTCTTTTATTGCTCTGACCCTTGTCCATTGGCTGTGGCTTCGGGTGAATAATAGGCGATGGGTGAATGTTGTGGAGTATCACTTCAGTGGCAGCGGGGTAGGTGGTAGTACGAGTCCTATTAGTTGGTAATTTGTGAACTTTTGGGTGATTTCTGCAGTTGATTTATATCATTCTGGGTATCCACACATGTTAGTGTTATGTGGGTCTTGATTAGGTCATCACTGGGCTGCTGGGAACCTCAGGTAGAAGTAAAAATAGAGGACAAGGTTCCTGATAAATTAGACACATGTGCAACTCTTGGGTATCTTTATTGAGGAAACGTTTCGCCACACAGTGGCTTCATCAGTCCATACATAGGAGAAACTTGAAGAACAGGAGGAGAATGAGGTAATCAGTCCCTCAACCTTGAGTCGATATGTTCAGTCCATCAATCATCAATCAAGATTGATGGACTGAACACATCGACTCAAGGTTGAGGGACTGATTACCTCATTCTCCTCCTGTTCTTTAAGTTTCTCCTATGTATGGACTGATGAAGCCACTGTGTGGCGAAACGTTTCCTCAATAAAGATACCCAAGAGTTGCACATGTGTCTAATTTATCAACATGTCAGTTCTCTGAACCATTCATCTACAAAGACAAGGTTCCTGTTGCCGCTGCCGCTGCCGCTGCCGCTCAAGGTATTACAACAAGACAGTAAGAAAGTTTATTATTCAATGTAGTGAAAGTTGTGGTAAATGACCATGACCAATGTAAGAGTTGGACCCCAGTGTTCCACCATCACCAGTGTAAGAGTTGGACCCCAGTGTTCCACCATCACCAGTGTAAGAGTTGGACCCCAGTGTTCCACAATCACCAGTGTAAGAGTTGGACCCCAGTGTTCCACCATCACCAGTGTAAGAGTTGGACCCCAGTGTTCCACCATCACCAGTGTAAGAGTTGGACCCCAGTGTTCCACCATCACCAGTGTAAGAGTTGGACCCCAGTGTTCCACAATCACCAGTGTAAGAGTTGGACCCCAGTGTTCCACCATCACCAGTGTAAGAGTTGGACCCCAGTGTTCCACCATCACCAGTGTAAGAGTTGGACCCCAGTGTTCCACCATCACCAATGTAAGAGTTGGACCCCAGTGTTCCACCATCACCAGTGTAAGAGTTGGACCCCAGTGTTCCACAATCACCAGTGTAAGAGTTGGACCCCAGTGTTCCACCATCACAAGTGTAAGAGTTGGACCCCAGTGTTCCACCATCACCAGTGTAAGAGTTGGACCCCAGTGTTCCACCATCACCAGTGTAAGAGTTGGACCCCAGTGTTCCACAATCACCAGTGTAAGAGTTGGACCCCAGTGTTCCACCATCACCAGTGTAAGAGTTGGACCCCAGTGTTCCACCATCACCAGTGTAAGAGTTGGACCCCAGTGTTCCATCATCACCAGTGTAAGAGTTGGACCCCAGTGTTCCACCATCACCAGTGTAAGAGTTGGACCCCAGTGTTCCACCATCACCAGTGTAAGAGTTGGACCCCAGTGTTCCACCATCACCAGTGTAAGAGTTGGACCCCAGTGTTCCACCATCACCAGTGTAAGAGTTGGACCCCAGTGTTCCACCATCACCAGTGTAAGAGTTGGACCCCAGTGTTCCACCATCACCAGTGTAAGAGTTGGACCCCAGTGTTCCACCATCACCAGTGTAAGAGTTGGATCCCAGTGTTCCACCATCACCAGTGTAAGAGTTGGACCCCAGTGTTCCACCATCACCAATGTAAGAGTTGGACCCCAGTGTTCCACCATCACCAGTGTAAGAGTTGGACCCCAGTGTTCCACCATCACCAGTGTAAGAGTTGGACCACAGTGTTCCACCATCACCAGCGTAAGAGTTGGACCCCAGTGTTCCACCATCACCAGTGTAAGAGTTGGACCCCAGTGTTCCACCATCACCAGTGAAAGAGTTGGACCCCAGTGTTCCACCATCACCAATGTAGGAGTTGGACCCCAGTGTTCCACCATCACCAGTGTAAGAGTTGGACCCCAGTGTTCCACCATCACCAATGTAAGAGTTGGACCCCAGTGTTCCACCATCACCAGTGTAAGAGTTGGACCCCAGTGTTCCACCATCACCAGTGTAAGAGTTGGACCCCAGTGTTCCACCATCATCAGTGTAAGAGTTGGACCCCAGTGTTCCACCATCACCAGTGTAAGAGTTGGACCCCAGTGTTCCACCATCACCAGTGTAAGAGTTGGACCCCAGTGTTCCATCATCACCAGTGTAAGAGTTGCACCCAAGTGTTCCACCATCACCAGTGTAAGAGTTGGACCCCAGTGTTCCACCATCACCAGTGTAAGAGTTGGACCCCAGTGTTCCACCATCACCAGTGTAAGAGTTGGACCCCAGTGTTCCACAATCACCAGTGTAAGAGTTGGACCCCAGTGTTCCACCATCACCAGTGTAAGAGTTGGACCCCAGTGTTCCACCATCACCAGTGTAAGAGTTGGACCCCAGTGTTCCACCATCACCAGTGTAAGAGTTGGACCCCAGTGTTCCACAATCACCAGTGTAAGAGTTGGACCCCAGTGTTGCACCATCACCAGTGTAAGAGTTGGACCCCAGTGTTCCACCATCACCAGTGTAAGAGTTGGACCCCAGTGTTCCACCATCACCAATGTAAGAGTTGGACCCCAGTGTTCCACCATCACCAGTGTAAGAGTTGGACCCCAGAGTTCCACAATCACCAGTGTAAGAGTTGGACCCCAGTGTTCCACCATCACCAGTGTAAGAGTTGGACCCCAGTGTTCCACCATCACCAGTGTAAGAGTTGGACCCCAGTGTTCCACCATCACCAGTGTAAGAGTTGGACCCCAGTGTTCCACAATCACCAGTGTAAGAGTTGGACCCCAGTGTTCCACCATCACCAGTGTAAGAGTTGGACCCCAGTGTTCCACCATCACCAGTGTAAGAGTTGGACCCCAGTGTTCCACCATCACCAGTGTAAGAGTTGGACCCCAGTGTTCCACCATCACCAGTGTAAGAGTTGGACCCCAGTGTTCCACCATCACCAGTGTAAGAGTTGGACCCCAGTGTTCCACCATCACCAGTGTAAGAGTTGGACCCCAGTGTTCCACCATCACCAGTGTAAGAGTTGGACCCCAGTGTTCCACCATCACCAGTGTAAGAGTTGGACCCCAGTGTTCCACCATCACCAGTGTAAGAGTTGGACCCCAGTGTTCCACCATCACCAGTGTAAGAGTTGGATCCCAGTGTTCCACCATCACCAGTGTAAGAGTTGGACCCCAGTGTTCCACCATCACCAATGTAAGAGTTGGACCCCAGTGTTCCACCATCACCAGTGTAAGAGTTGGACCCCAGTGTTCCACCATCACCAGTGTAAGAGTTGGACCCCAGTGTTCCACCATCACCAGCGTAAGAGTTGGACCCCAGTGTTCCACCATCACCAGTGTAAGAGTTGGACCCCAGTGTTCCACCATCACCAGTGAAAGAGTTGGACCCCAGTGTTCCACCATCACCAATGTAGGAGTTGGACCCCAGTGTTCCACCATCACCAGTGTAAGAGTTGGACCCCAGTGTTCAACCATCACCAATGTAAGAGTTGGACCCCAGTGTTCCACCATCACCAGTGTAAGAGTTGGACCCCAGTGTTCCACCATCACCAGTGTAAGAGTTGGACCCCAGTGTTCCACCATCATCAGTGTAAGAGTTGGACCCCAGTGTTCCACCATCACCAGTGTAAGAGTTGGACCCCAGTGTTCCACCATCACCAGTGTAAGAGTTGGACCCCAGTGTTCCATCATCACCAGTGTAAGAGTTGCACCCAAGTGTTCCACCATCACCAGTGTAAGAGTTGGACCCCAGTGTTCCACCATCACCAGTGTAAGAGTTGGACCCCAGTGTTCCACCATCACCAGTGTAAGAGTTGGACCCCAGTGTTCCACCATCACCAGTGTAAGAGTTGGACCCCAGTGTTCCACCATCACCAGTGTAAGAGTTGGACCCCAGTGTTCCACCATCACCAGTGTAAGAGTTGGACCCCAGTGTTCCACCATCACCAGTGTAAGAGTTGGACCCCAGTGTTCCACCATCACCAGTGTAAGAGTTGGACCCCAGTGTTCCACCATCACCAATGTAAGAGTTGGACCCCAGTGTTCCACCATCACCAGTGTAAGAGTTGGACCCCAGTGTTCCACCATCACCAGTGTAAGAGTTGGACCCCAGTGTTCCACCATCACCAGTGTAAGAGTTGGACCCCAGTGTTCCACCATCACCAGTGTAAGAGTTGGACCCCAGTGTTCCACCATCACCAGTGTAAGAGTTGGATCCCAGTGTTCCACCATCACCAGTGTAAGAGTTGGACCCCAGTGTTCCACCATCACCAATGTAAGAGTTGGACCCCAGTGTTCCACCATCACCAGTGTAAGAGTTGGACCCCAGTGTTCCACCATCACCAGTGTAAGAGTTGGACCCCAGTGTTCCACAATCACCAGCGTAAGAGTTGGACCCCAGTGTTCCACCATCACCAGTGTAAGAGTTGGACCCCAGTGTTCCACCATCACCAGTGAAAGAGTTGGACCCCAGTGTTCCACCATCACCAATGTAAGAGTTGGACCCCAGTGTTCCACCATCACCAGTGTAAGAGTTGGACCCCAGTGTTCCACCATCACCAATGTAAGAGTTGGACCCCAGTGTTCCACCATCACCAGTGTAAGAGTTGGACCCCAGTGTTCCACCATCACCAGTGTAAGAGTTGGACCCCAGTGTTCCACCATCACCAGTGTAAGAGTTGGACCCCAGTGTTCCACCATCACCAGTGTAAGAGTTGGACCCCAGTGTTCCACCATCACCAGTGTAAGAGTTGGACCCCAGTGTTCCACCATCACCAGTGTAAGAGTTGCACCCCAGTGTTCCACCATCACCAGTGTAAGAGTTGGACCCCAGTGTTCCACCATCACCAGTGTAAGAGTTGGACCCCAGTGTTCCACAATCACCAGTGTAAGAGTTGGACCCCAGTGTTCCACCATCACCAGTGTAAGAGTTGGACCCCAGTGTTCCACCATCACCAGTGTAAGAGTTGGACCCCAGTGTTCCACCATCACCAGTGTAAGAGTTGGACCCCAGTGTTCCACCATCACCAGTGTAAGAGTTGGACCCCAGTGTTCCACCATCACCAGTGTAAGAGTTGGACCCCAGTGTTCCACCATCACCAATGTAAGAGATGGACCCCAGTGTTCCACCATCACCAGTGTAAGAGTTGGACCCCAGTGTTCCACCATCACCAGTGTAAGAGTTGGACCCCAGTGTTCCACCATCACCAGTGTAAGAGTTGGACCCCAGTGTTCCACCATCACCAGTGTAAGAGTTGGACCCCAGTGTTCCACCATCACCAGTGTAAGAGTTGGACCCCAGTGTTCCACCATCACCAATGTAAGAGTTGGACCCCAGTGTTCCACCATCACCAGTGTAAGAGTTGGACCCCAGTGTTCCACCATCACCAATGTAAGAGTTGGACCCCAGTGTTCCACCATCACCAGTGTAAGAGTTGGACCCCAGTGTTCCACCATCACCAGTGTAAGAGTTGGACCCCAGTGTTCCACCATCACCAGTGTAAGAGTTGGACCCCAGTGTTCCACCATCACCAGTGTAAGAGTTGGACCCCAGTGTTCCACCATCACCAGTGTAAGAGTTGGACCCCAGTGTTCCACCATCACCAGTGTAAGAGTTGGACCCCAGTGTTCCACCATCACCAGTGTAAGAGTTGGACCCCAGTGTTCCACCATCACCAGTGTAAGAGTTGGACCCCAGTGTTCCACCATCACCAGTGTAAGAGTTGGACCCCAGTGTTCCACCATCACCAATGTAAGAGTTTGACCCCAGTGTTCCACCATCACCAATGTAAGAGTTGGACCCCAGTGTTCCACCATCACCAGTGTAAGAGTTGGACCCCAGTGTTCCACCGTCACCAGTGTAAGAGTTGGACCCCAGTGTTCCATCACCAGTGTAAGAGTTGGACCCCAGTGTTCCACCATCACCAGTGTAAGAGTTGGACCCCAGTGTTCCACCATCACCAGTGTAAGAGTTGGACCCCAGTGTTCCATCACCAGTGTAAGAGTTGGACCCCAGTGTTCCACCATCACCAGTGTAAGAGTTGGACCCCAGTGTTCCACCATCACCAGTGTAAGAGTTGGACCCCAGTGTTCCACCATCACCAGTGTAAGAGTTGGACCCCAGTGTTCCACCATCACCAATGTAAGAGTTGGACCCCAGTGTTCCACCATCACCAATGTAAGAGTTGGACCCTAGTGTTCCACCATCACCAGTGTAAGAGTTGGACTCCAGTGTTCCACCATCACCAATGTAAGAGTTGGACCCCAGTGTTCCACCATGACCAATGTAAGAGTTGGACCCCAGTGTTCCACCATCACCAGTGTAAGAGTTGGACCCCAGTCTTCCACCATGACCAATGTAAGAGTTGGACCCCAGTGTTCCATCACCAGTGTAAGAGTTGGACCCAAGTGTTCCATCACCAGTGTAAGAGTTGGACCCCAGTGTTCCACCATCACCAGTGTAAGAGTTGGACCCCAGTGTTCCACCATCACCAGTGTAAGAGTTGGACTACAGTGTTCCACCATCATCAGTGTAAGAGTTGGACCCCAGTGTTCCACCATCACCAATGTAAGAGTTGGACTACAGTGTTCCACCATCATCAGTGTAAGAGTTGGACCCCAGTGTTCCACCATCACCAGTGTAAGAGTTGGACTACAGTGTTCCACCATCATCAGTGTAAGAGTTGGACCCCAGTGTTCCACCATCACCAGTGTAAGAGTTGGACTACAGTGTTCCACCATCATCAGTGTAAGAGTTGGACCCCAGTGTTCCACCATCACCAGTGTAAGAGTTGGACTACAGTGTTCCACCATCATCAGTGTAAGAGTTGGACCCCAGTGTTCCACCATCACCAATGTAAGAGTTGGACCCCAGTGTTCCACCATCACCAGTGTAAGAGTTGGACCCCAGTGTTCCACCATCACCAGTGTAAGAGTTGGACCCCAGTGTTCCACCATCATCAGTGTAAGAGTTGGACCCCAGTGTTCCACCATCACCAGTGTAAGAGTTGGACCCCAGTGTTCCACCATCATCAGTGTAAGAGTTGGACTCCAGTGTTCCACCATCACCAGTGTAAGAGTTGGACCCCAGTGTTCCACCATCATCAGTGTAAGAGTTGGACCCCAGTGTTCCACCGTCACCAGTGTAAGAGTTGGGACCCAGTGTTCCACCGTCACCAGTGTAAGAGATGGACCCCAGTGTTCCACCATCATCAGTGTAAGAGTTGGACCCCAGTGTTCAACCATCACCAGTGTAAGAGTTGGGACCCAGAGTTCCACCATCACCAGTGTAAGAGTTGGACCCCAGTGTTCCACCATCACCAGTGTAAGAGTTGGACCCCAGTGTTCCACCATCACCAGTGAAAGAGTTGGGACCCAGTGTTCCACCATCATCAGTGTAAGAGTTGGACCCCAGTGTTCCACCATCACCAGTGTAAGAGTTGGACCCCAGTGTTCCACCATTATCATTGTAAGAGTTGGACCCCAGTGTTCCACCGTCACCAGTGTAAGAGTTGGGAAACAGTGTTCCACCGTCAACAGTGTAAGAGATGGACCCCAGTGTTCCACCATCACCAGTGTAAGAGATGGGACTCCAGTCTTCCACCATGATCAGTGGAAGGGTTGGACCCCAGTGTTCCACCATCACCAGTGTAAGAGATGGGACTCCAGTCTTCCACCATGATCAGTGTAAGAGTTGGACCCCAGTGTTCCACCATCACCAGTGTAAGAGATGGGACTCCAGTCTTCCACCATGATCAGTGGAAGGGTTGGACCCCAGTGTTCCACCATCACCAGTGTAAGAGATGGGACTCCAGTCTTCCACCATGATCAGTGTAAGAGTTGGACCCCAGTGTTCCACCATCACCAGTGTAAGAGATGGGACTCCAGTCTTCCACCATGATCAGTGTAAGAGTTGGACCCCAGTGCTCCACCATCACCAGTATAAGAGATGGGACTCCAGTCTTCCACCATGATCAGTGTAAGAGTTGGACCCCAGTGTTCCACCATCACCAGTGTAAGAGATTGGACCCCAGTCTACCACCCATGATCAGTGAAAGAGTTGGACCCCAATCTTCCACCATGATCAGTGTAAGAGTTGGGACCCCAGTCTTCCACCATGATGAGTGTAAGAGTTGGACCCAGTCTTCCACAATGATCAATGTAAGAGTTGGGACCCCAGTCTTCCACCATGATCAGTGTAAGAGTTGGACCCCAGTCTTCCACCATGATCAGTGTAAGAGTTGGGACCCCAGTCTTCCACCACGATCACTGTAAGAGTTGGGACCGCAGTCTTCCACCATGATCAGTGTAAGAGTTGGGAACCCAGTCTTCCACCACGATCAGTGTAAGAGTTGGGACCGCAGTCTTCCACCACGATCAGTGTAAGAGTTGGGACCGCAGTCTTCCACCATGATCAGTGTAAGAGTTGGGACCCCAGTCATCCACCAAGACCAGTGTAAGGGTTGGGACCCCAGTCTTCCACCATGATTAGTGTAAGAGTTGGGTCCCCAGTCTTCCACCATGATCAATGTAACAGTTGGGACCCCAGTCTTACACCATGATCAGTGTAAGAGTTGGGAACCCAGTCTTCCACAATGATCAATGTAAGAGTTGTGACCCCAGTCTTCCAACACGATCAGAGAAAGAGTTGGGACCCCAGTTTTCCACAAAGACCAGTGTAAGAGTTGGGACCTCAGTCTTCCATCATGATCAGTGTAAGAGTTGGGACCCCAATCTTCCACCATGATCAGTGTAAGAGTTGGGACCCCAGTCTTCCACCATGATCAATGTAAGAGTTGGGACCCCAGTCTTCCACCATAATCAGTGTAAGATTTGGGACCCCAGTCTTCCACCATGATCAGTGTAAGAGTTGGGACCCCAGTCTTCCACTATGATCAGTGTAAGAGTTGGGACCCCAGTCTTCCACCATGATCAGTGTAAGAGTTGAGACCCCAGTCTTCCACCATGATCAGTGTAAGAGTTGGGACCCCAGCCTACCACCATGATCAATGTAAGAGTTGGGACCCCAGTCTTCCTCCAAGAGCAGTGTAAGAGTTAGGACCCCAGTCTTCCACCATGTTCAGTGTGAGAGTTGGGACTCCAATCTTCCACCATGATCAGTGTAAGAGTTGGGACCCCAGCCTACCACCATAATCAATGTAAGAGTTGGGACCCCAGTCTTCCACCAAGAGCAGTGTAAGAGTTAGGACCCCAGTCTTCCACCATGTTCAGTGTGAGAGTTGGGACCCCAGTCTTCCACCATGATCAGTGTAAGAGTTCGGACCCCAGTCTTCCACCATGATCAATGTAAGAGTTGGGACCCCAGTCTTCCACAATGATCAGTGTAAGAGTTGGGACCCCAGTCTTCCACTATGATCAGTGTAAGAGTTGGGACCCCAGTCTTCCACCATGATCAATGTAAGAGTTGGGACCCCAGTCTTCCACCATGATCAGTGTAAGAGTTGCGACCAAATTCTTCCACCATGATCAATGTAAGAGTTGGGACCCAAGTCTTCCACCATGATCAGTGCAAGAGTTGGGACCCAAGTCTTCCACCATGATCAGTGTAAGAGTTGGGACTCCAGTCTTCCACCACGATCAGTGTAAGAGTTGGGACCCCAGTCTTCCACCAAGACCAGTGTAAGAGTTGGGACCCCCAGTCTTCCACCGTGATCAGTGTAAGAGTTGGGACCCCAGTCTTCCACTACGATCAGTGTAAGAGTTGTGACCCCAGTTTTCCACAATGATCAATGTAAGAGTTGGAACCCCAGTCTTCTACCATGATCAGTGTAATAGTTGGGACCCCAGTCTTCCACCATGATCAATGTAAGAGTTGGGACCCCAGTCTTCCACCATGATCAGTGTAAGAGTTGGGACCCCAGTCTTCCACCATGATCAATGTAAGAGTTGGGACCCCAGTCTTCCACCATGATCAGTGTAAGAGTTGGGACCCCAGTCTTCCACCATGATCAGTGAAAGAGTTGGGACCCCAATCTTCCACCATGATCAGTGTAAGAGTTGGGACCCCAGTCTTCCACCATGATGAGTGTAAGAGTTGGACCCCAGTCTTCCACTATGATCATTGTAAGAGTTGGGACCCCAGTCTTCCACCATGATCAGTGTAAGAGTTGGACCCCAGTCTTCCACAATGATCAGTGTAAGAGTTGGGACCCCAGTCATCCACTAAGACCAGTGTAAGAGTTGGGACCCCAGTCTTCCACCATGATCAGTGTAAGAGTTGGGACCACAGTCTTCCACCATGATCAGTGTAAGAGTTGGGAACCCAGTCTTCCACCATGATCAGTGTAAGAGTTGGGAACCCAGTCTTCCACAATGATCAATGTAAGAGTTGGGACCCCAGTTTTCCACCATGATCAGTGTAAGAGTTGGGACCCCAATCTTCCACCATAATCATTGTAAGAGCTGTGACCCCAGTCTTCCACCATGATCAGTGTAAGAGTTGGGACCCCAGTCTTCCACCATAATCATTGTAAGGGCTGGGACCCCAGTCTTCCACCATGATCAGTGTAAGAGTTGGGACGCCAGTCTTCCACCATGATCAGTGTAAGAGTTGGGACCCCAATCTTCCACCATGATCAGTGTAAGAGTTGGGACCCCAGTCTTCCACCATGATCAATGTAAGAGTTGGGACCCCAGTCTTCCACCAAGAGCAGTGTAAGAGTTAGGACCCCAGTCTTCCACCATGTTCAGTGTGAGAGTTGGGACCCCAGTCTTCCACCATGATCAGTGTAAGAGTTCGGACCCCAGTCTTCCACCATGATCAATGTAAGAGTTGGGACCCCAGTCTTCCACCATGATCAGTGTAAGAGTTGGGACCCCAGTCTTCCACTATGATCAGTGTAAGAGTTGGGACCCCAGTCTTCCACCATGATCAATGTAAGAGTTGGGACCCAAGTCTTCCACCATGATCAGTGTAAGAGTTGCGACCCCAGTCTTCCACCATGATCAATGTAAGAGTTGGGACCCCAGTCTTCCACCATGATCAGTGCAAGAGTTGGGACCCAAGTCTTCCACCATGATCAGTGTAAGAGTTGGGACTCCAGTCTTCCACCACGATCAGTGTAAGAGTTGGGACCCCAGTCTTCCACCAAGACCAGTGTAAGAGTTGGGACCCCCAGTCTTCCACCATGATCAGTGTAAGAGTTGGGACCCCAGTCTTCCACTACGATCAGTGTAAGAGTTGTGACCCCAGTTTTCCACCATGATCAATGTAAGCGTTGGAACCCCAGTCTTCCACCATGATCAGTGTAATAGTTGGGACCCCAATCTTCCACCATGATCAATGTAAGAGTTGGGACCCCAGTCTTCCACCATGATCAGTGTAAGAGTTGGGACCCCAGTCTTCCACCATGATCAATGTAAGAGTTGGGACCCCAGTCTTCCACCATGATCAGTGTAAGAGTTGGGACCCCAGTCTTCCACCATGATCAGTGAAAGAGTTGGGACCCCAATCTTCCACCATGATCAGTGTAAGAGTTGGGACCCCAGTCTTCCACCATGATGAGTGTAAGAGTTGGACCCCAGTCTTCCACTATGATCATTGTAAGAGTTGGGACCCCAGTCTTCCACCATGATCAGTGTAAGAGTTGGACCCCAGTCTACCACAATGATCAGTGTAAGAGTTGGGACCCCAGTCATCCACTAAGACCAGTGTAAGAGTTGGGACCCCAGTCTTCCACCATGATCAGTGTAAGAGTTGGGACCACAGTCTTCCACCATGATCAGTGTAAGAGTTGGGAACCCAGTCTTCCACCATGATCAGTGTAAGAGTTGGGAACCCAGTCTTCCACAATGATCAATGTAAGAGTTGGGACCCCAGTTTTCCACCATGATCAGTGTAAGAGTTGGGACCCCAGTCTTCCACCATAATCATTGTATGAGCTGGGACCCCAGTCTTCCACCATGATCAGTGTAAGAGTTGGGACCCCAGACTTCCACCATAATCATTGTAAGAGCTGGGACCCCAGTCTTCCACCATGATCAGTGTAAGAGTTGGGACGCCAGTCTTCCACCATGATCCGTGTAAGTGTTGGGACCCCAATCTTCCACCATGATCAGTGTAAGAGTTGGAACCCCAGTTTTCCACCATGATCAATGTAAGAGTTGGGACCCCAGTCTTCCACCATGATCAGTGTAAGAGTTGGGACCCCAGTCTTCCACCATGATCAATGTAAGAGTTGGGACCCCAGTCTTCCGCCATGATCAGTGTAAGAGTTGGGACCCCAGTCTTCCACCATAATCAGTGTAAGATTTGGGACCCCAGTCTTCCACCATGATCAGTGTAAGAGTTGGGACCCCAGTCTTCCACCATGATCAGTGTAAGAGTTGGGACCCCAGTCTTCCACCATGATCAGTGTAAGAGTTGAGACCCCAGTCTTCCACCATGATCAGTGTAAGAGTTGGGACCCCAGCCTACCACCATGATCAATGTAAGAGTTGGGACCCCAGTCTTCCTCCAAGAGCAGTGTAAGAGTTAGGACCCCAGTCTTCCACCATGTTCAGTGTGAGAGTTGGGACTCCAATCTTCCACCATGATCAGTGTAAGAGTTGAGACCCCAGTCTTCCACCATGATCAGTGTAAGAGTTGAGACCCCAGTCTTCCACCATGATCAGTGTAAGAGTTGTTACCCCAGCCTACCACCATGATCAATGTAAGAGTTGGGACCCCAGTCTTCCTCCAAGAGCAGTGTAAGAGTTAGGACCCCAGTCTTCCACCATGTTCAGTGTGAGAGTTGGGACTCCAATCTTCCACCATGATCAGTGTAAGAGTTGGGACTCCAGTCTTCCACCACGATCAGTGTAAGAGTTGGGACCCCAGTCTTCCACCAAGACCAGTGTAAGAGTTGGGAACCCCAGTCTTCCACCATGATCAGTGTAAGAGTTGGGACCCCAGTCTTCCACTACGATCAGTGTAAAAGTTGTGACCCCAGTTTTCCACCATGATCAATGTAAGAGTTGGAACCCCAGTCTTCCACCATGATCAGTGTAATAGTTTGTACCCCAGTCTTCCACCATGATCAATGTAAGAGTTGGGACCCCAGTCTTCCACCATGATCAGTGTAAGAGTTGGGACCCCAGTCTTCCACCATGATCAATGTAAGAGTTGGGACCCCAGTCTTCCACCATGATCAGTGAAAGAGTTGGGACCCCAATCTTCCACCATGATCAGTGTAAGAGTTGGGACCCCAGTCTTCCACCATGATGAGTGTAAGAGTTGGACCCCAGTCTTCCACTATGATCATTGTAAGAGTTGGGACCCCAGTCTTCCACCATGATCAGTGTAAGAGTTGGACCCCAGTCTTCCACAATGATCAGTGTAAGAGTTGGGACCCCAGTCATCCACTAAGACCAGTGTAAGAGTTGGGACCCCAGTCTTCCACCATGATCAGTGTAAGAGTTGGGACCACAGTCTTCCACCATGATCAGTGTAAGAGTTGGGAACCCAGTCTTCCACCATGATCAGTGTAAGAGTTGGGAACCCAGTCTTCCACAATGATCAATGTAAGAGTTGGGACCCCAGTTTTCCACCATGATCAGTGTAAGAGTTGGGACCCCAGTCTTCCACCATAATCATTGTATGAGCTGGGACCCCAGTCTTCCACCATGATCAGTGTAAGAGTTGGGATTTATTTGGACATCATACATAGTTGTACAAAGAATTATAGTAGTTAGGTGTACATGCCAAAAGCCCCTTGTATGCAGAGCATTATGGACAGGCTTTAAATTAACTTAAGATTAACTAAGCAATGATATATTCAGTGGTAAAAATTACAGTAAATAAATTACAACATGAAGTACAAATGAGTATTTTAAACAATGAAATTTGAACATTTCAATTTATAGAGGCAAATAGTTGTACAAATTTGTAGCATAACAATGTATAATATAACAAAATCCGATCAAATCAAATATAATCAATTATTTATAGTGCAAAAACAGGTCATATGGTCATGAGATGAGTTACTGCGCATTCAAGAGAATGGAGTATTCTATTAGGTAATGTAATTAAAACACAAAGTTGATAGGGTCACAGGTTAGGCATTTATGAAACATAGTTATTCAGTATTTATTTAGTTGTGTGTGAGTAAGAGGTTTTTAAAAAGAGTCTTGAATTGATACAGTGTTTCTTTTGTATTCACAGGCAATGAATTCCGGATTTTTGGGCCTTTTATGTGAATTGAGTTTTTACATAGTGTGAGATGGACACGAGGAACATCAAAGAGTGATCTGTGCCTTGTGTTATGGTCATGTGTTCTGTTGAGGTTGGTAAGGAGAAGTTTGAGGGGAGGGTTTATATCTGAGTTTAGTGTTCTATGTATGTAGTAGGCACAATAATAAGTATGGATGTTTTGTACAGTGAGTAAGTTTAGAGTTTTGAATATTGGTGGAGTATGCTGCCTGGAGTGGGAATTTGTTATCATTCTGACTGCAGCCTTTTGTTGGGTAATTAATGGTCTGAGATGATTTATTGTTGTTGAGCCCCATGCACAGATTTCATAGGTGAGATAGGGGTAAATGAGTGAGTGATATAGGGCCAGGAGAGCTGATTGTGGAACATAGTACCGTATCTTCGATAGTATGCCTACGGTCTTGGAGATTTTCTTGGAAATTTGTTGTACATGTGTTTGAAATTTGAGTCTATTATCAAGGTGGATTCCTAAGAATTTTCCCTCTGTGAGCTTTGTGATAGGTGATCCGTTTATCATTATGTTAAGAGGAACATCTGTAGTTCTGTTCCCAAACTGAATGAAGTAGGTTTTGTCAATATTGAGAGTAAGTTTGTTAATCATCATCCAGGTAGATATTTTCTGTAATTCGGTATTTACAGTATTGGCTAGTATGACTGGGCTTGGGTGAGAGAAGACGTATGTAGTGTCATCTGCAAATAGTGTGGGTTTGAGTAGTTGCGATGCATTTGGTAGGTCGTTTATGTAAATGAGAAAGAGAAGAGGGCCAAGGACACTTCCTTGTGGGACACCAACTGTAATTGGTTGTGTGGAAGAGTTTGCTCCATTTGTGTACACATATTGGCTTCTGTTGCTAAGGTATGACTTTAGGTAGTTGAGGGAGTGCCCTCTTATACCATAGTGTGATAATTTTATGTGCAACAAATCATGGTCAACTGTATCAAATGCTTTACGTAAATCAATGAAGATCCCTAATGGGACTTCTTTTTTCTTGAGTGCAGTGTATATTTGCTCTAGCATGTGTATAATAGCATTATTCGTATTTTTATTAGGCCTGAACCCAAACTGACAGGGGTTGAATATGTTGTGGGAGATGAGGTAGGAATAGATTCTCTTATGAATTAATTTTTCAAAGATTTTAGAGAGAAGGGGTAAGTTGCATATTGGCCTATAGTTATTCAAGTCTGCTAGATCCCCTCCTTTGTGTGTCGGGGTGACCCTAGCTATTTTGAGAACTGTAGGGAAGGTAGAGGATTCAGTGGATTTGTTAAAGAGTGTTGCAATGATTGGTGATAGCACTTGTGAAGATTTTTTGTATATAAAGGGTGGTAAGGTATTTAAATCTCCTGCTTTGTTCTTTAGTGTGTTGATAATAAGTAGGGCTTCTGTTGGGTTAGTCGGAGCTAGAAACAGAGTGTTCGGGTAGGTGCCAGTGAGGTAGTCACTGGGTGGGGTATTTGAGCATGGGATTTTATCCGCCAGGTTTTTTCCTATGGTGGAGAAGAAAACATTGAGTCTGTTTGCTGTTTCAGTCGGTGGGAGTTGGGGTTCATCTGGTTTTCTTAGTTTCATTGTTCTGTTTCCTGATATCTTATTTGACCCATTCTGTACTGTTTTTCATATAGGTGCTTTATATTTATGGATTTGAGGATGCTGGGTGTTAGCCAGGGACTGTTCAGTCTCTTAGCTGTGATCTGTTTAGTTTTTTTTTTAGGGCAGTGCTTGTTATAGAGGTACTGGGTCTTTTTTTAGAAAATTATTAATACATTCGTCAGTATCTGTATAGATTTCTAGCTCAGTTAACTGCTAATGTTTGACTGTGGTACTCTGTAGATGTTTATAGCTGTGAGAGGTTTTTGTAGGTATTTGGATTTGAATTTAGCTATTATATATTCCCCATGTTCATCCCTTGTGCAAGTAAGTGTTGATACATTCCAGTTAGTAAATAGGTAATTAATGTGTTGCTGTTGGACTGAAAAATATTTGAAAGTGGAGGAGAACCAGCAGAGAAGCTCTGCGCATGTGCCGGGTGGGAGAGGAGATGCCGTGGGCATGCATGGGCAGTCTTGTGGAGAATAGGCCTATTGCAGGGTGTCCCCGTTAAAATGGAACCAGGAAATTGGCGGTTCAGACGGCCGAAACATGATTAGTGGTCTCACTTCATAATAGGAAGAGTTGTAACTGTTCCCAGCTCATATTCTGGGACAGTAAGTTGTCGAAACCGCCATAATAGGGTTGAAACAACAGAAATTAGTGAACGACGCGACGGCGCCATGACGGATGGGTTCATTGGGGAGAATACCCGACTATTCAGTCGACACTCATCGGGCTCAAATCTTAATGGATCAACCGCCAATGTGTGTAAATTAATGGAACACTAAGTTGTCCTGTGAATTGTAGTGAAATCAATGATAATAATACTAAGTTAAGGGAATGTGTGAAGCGAACGAGTCACCATTCTCCGAGTGAGCATATGTAAAACCTGCGGCCCTGTTCCGAGAACCACGGAGTTTTTCAGAGTTTCGTCTCCTGAGTCGGACCAACGCCAGTTATATCACAATCCTGCTGGAAGAAGAATCTCCTTGATTAGGCAGGACATCTAGACAGAGGGGGGAATTAAGAAAGATAAGGGATGCTGCCTTCTCGCCCACAGTTAAACGTTCTTATTATATAAGACTCATAACTAGCCAGTTAGGTGTTATAATAGGACAGGTACTGTGGGCATTACAAAGATCTCCAGTGACCACCAATCATCAGGTAAGTGTGGTCTTATTTTATATATACAGTCGACAACTAATTTGTGATGCCATGCCTATCGGTGCTATCCAACCTTAACCTATAATACTGGTCTAGGACAGATGTATTTAAGATGTGTGATGTCGATGGAGATACTAGCAGCGACCAGTAGCAGCTTAACTCACACGTCTACACGGGGTAACTACTGCAAACAATAAATACTTATTACCTCTCAATGAGATTATTTGTATGAATGTAAAGACGAAGTTCATACAAGTAACCCCTTATAAATTTTCTACACCAGTCTTCCACCATGATCAATGAAAGAGTTGGGACCCCAGTCTTCCACCATGACCAGTGTAAGAATTGGGACCCCAGTCTTCCACCATGACCAGTGTAAGAATTGGGACCCCAGTCTTCCACCATGATCAATGAAAGAGTTGGGACCCCAGTCTTTCTCCACGATCACTAAGTGTTGGGACCCCAGTCTTCCACCATGATCACTAAATGTTGGGACCCCAGTCTTCCACCATGATCAGTGTAAGAATTGGGACCCCAGTCTTCCACCATGATCACTAAATGTTGGGACCCCAGTCTTCCACCATGATCACTAAATGTTGGGACCCCAGTCTTCCACCATGATCACTAAATGTTGGGACCGCAGTCTACCACAATGATCAGTGTAAGAATTGGGACCCCAGTTTTCCACCATGATCAGTGTAATAGTTGGGACCCCAGTCTTCCACCATGATCAGTGTAATAGTTGGGACCCCAGTCTTCCTCAATGATCAGTGTAAGTGCTGGGACCCCAGTCTTCAACCATGATCAGTGTATGTGTTGGGACCCCAGTCTTCCACCATGATCAGTGTAATAGTTGGGACCCCAGTCTTACTCCATGATCAGTGTAAGTGTTGGGAACCCCAGTCTTCCTCCATGATCAGTGTAAGTGTAGGGACCCCAGTCTTCCACCATGATCAGTGTAATAGTTGGGACCCCAGTCTTCCACCATGACCAGTGTAAGATTTGGGAGCCCAGTCTTCCACCATGATCAGTGTAATAGTTGGGACCCCAGACTTCCACCATGATCAGTGTAAGTGTTGGGACCCCAATCTTCCATCACGACCAGTGTAATAGATGGGACCCCAGTCTTCTTCTATGATCAAGGTAATAGTTGGGACCCCAGTCTTCCTCCATGATCAGTGTAAGTGTTGGGACCCCAGTCTTCCACCATAATCAGTGTGATAGTTGGGACCACAGTCTTCCACCATGACCAGTGTAAGAATTGGGACCCCAGTCTTCCACCATGATCAGTGCAATAGTTGGGACCCCAGTCTTCCTCAATGATCAGTGTAAGTGTTGGGACCCCAGTCTTCCACCATGATCAGTGTAATAGCTGGAACCCCAGTCTTCCACCATGATCAGTGTAAGTGTTGGGACCCCAATCTTCCATCACGACCAGTGTAATAGATGGGACCCTAGTCTTCTTCTATGATCAAGGTAATAGTTGGGA
Source organism: Cherax quadricarinatus (assembly GCF_038502225.1). Classification (NCBI taxonomy): domain Eukaryota; kingdom Metazoa; phylum Arthropoda; class Malacostraca; order Decapoda; family Parastacidae; genus Cherax; species Cherax quadricarinatus. Next base: position 31,624 of record NW_027197627.1, on the reverse strand, counting down.
CCCCAGTCTTCCTCTATGATCAGTGTAATAGTTGGGACCTCAGTCTTCCTCTATGATCAGTGCAATAGTTGGGACACCAGTCTTCCTCCATGATCAGTGTAAGTGTTTGGGACCCCAGTCTTCTACCTTGATCAGTGTAACAGTTGGGACCCCAGTCTTCAACCATGATCAGTGTAATAGATGGAACCCCAGTCTTCCACCATGATCAGTGTAAGTGTTGGGACCCCAGTCTTCCACCATGATCAGTGTAAGTGTTGGGACCCCAGTCTTCCATCACGACCAGTATAATAGATGGGACCCCAGTCTTCTTCTATGATCAAGGTAATAGTTGGGACCCCAGTCTTCCTCCATGATCAGTGTAAGTGTTGGGACCCCAGTCTTCCACCATGATCAGTGTAATAGTTGGAACCCCAGTCTTCCACCATGATCAGTGTAAGTGTTGGGACCCCAGTCTTCCACCATGATCAGTGTAAGTGTTGGGACCCCAGTCTTCCATCACGACCAGTGTAATAGATGGGACCCCAGTCTTCTTCTATGATCAAGGTAATCGTTGCGACCTCAGTCTTCCTCTATGGTCAATGTAATAGTTGGGACCCCAGTCTTCCTCCATGATCAGTGTAATTGTTTGGGACCCCAGTCCATTTTCTCGGCGGGAATTTGTCTCCGTATACCTTGATCAGTGTAATAGTTGGGACCCCAGTCTTCCACAATGATCAGTGTAATAGTTGGGACCCCAGTCTTCCACCATGATCAGTGTAAGTATTGGGACCTCAGTCTTCCACCACGACCAGTGTAATAGATGGGACACCAGTCTTCTTCTATGATCAAGGTAATAGTTGGGACCCCAGTCTTCCTCTATGATCAGTGTAATAGTTGGGACCTCAGTCTTCCTCTATGATCAGTGTAATAGTTGGGACCCCAGTCTTCCTCCATGATCAGTGCAAGTGTTTGGGACCCCAGTCTTCTACCTTGATCAGTGTAATAGTTGGGACCCCAGTCTTCAACCATGACCAGTGTAACAGTTGGGACCCCAGTCTTCCACCATGATCAGTGTAAGAGTTGGGACCCAAGTCTTCCATCATGACCAGTGTAAGAGTTGGTGTCAGTAGTATCAGTTACCAGTAGTATCAGTTACCAGTTCTGCTAGTAGTAATGACTCATTCCAACCTTTACTGAGTCACTTCTCCTGGGTGAATCATTGACCATTACTGCTGACATAGTATGATTTGTATGCCGTTCACCCTCCAGGCACTCAAGAGAGGAGTTCAATCCGAGACGTAAGAGCTGAGACAGGTCAGGCCTGGCGCCCCCATATATTCCATCCAATATATGTACTAGAACATCCGACGTGAGTGTTTATTACCCAATCCATGTTTCGAACCCCCATTTGACAATTGGTGGCAGCGTTGTGATCACGGATTTACGGTTAATTACACAGATATAAGTAGATCAAGCCGGGTCATTGTGAGTGCCGTGGTACATCCTCCATGCCAGTCCGCCATCTCTACACTCACCCCACCTCCACCTGGTGACTTGCAAAGCCAGTTGCAGCCGCCACTCGAGCTTTCTGGCTTAGTTCGTGTGCTAATTGCATTGTTAACCTATGAGGAGTTGATCCTGGTTTTGTAATTAAGCCAGCTAGTCTGTGGGAGGGGGGAGTTCCTAGTTCCTAAGACCCAATCTAACTTTGTTATTTTTTAAATACACTACCTAACAGAATACTCCATTCTACTGAATGTACAACAATGCATGCAACCATATGACCTGTCTTTGTAATACTCATTTGTGCTTTATAGTTATCTGTTTACAATAATGTTTTATCACTGATTTCATCATTTCTTAGTTAATCTTAAGTTAATTTTAAGCCAGCCCGTAATGCTATGCATATAAGTGGCTTTGGCATGCTGCTCTTACCTGTATTTTTTGTACCTCTGTATGTATGCTAAAATTATTAAATAAATAAATAAATAAATAAATAAATCCAGCCTGCCTCCTGTCATCCACCTGCTCCTTCAGTAGGCTGTAGGGCAAGTTTCCGCGCGCGCTCAACCAAAAATCGAAAAATTATGGAAATTGAGTTATATATACCGAAAAATAACTTAACTCTTTGGCAACACAATGGTACCAGAATGAATGTTCTACGGCGTTTCTACAAGAAATTATAGTCATTTATATCAGGTATGGTAACGGCGATGTTGGTACCGAGTCTGCTCACGGCCCATATATTTTTTGGAATTTTTTACTTGTTTTTTATCTCTTTTTCTTGTATTATTCTTTCTAATATAATAACTGACTATTTGGCATCATAAAAAAGTAGGAGGAGCTTATCCGTAGACTTAGAGCCAACCAAGAACAGCTGGGAACGCTCGGCAGTGTTCCCGCTCCAGAGTTCCAGGAGAAATCACTTCATTATTACGCTTATATCAGCTTATATATCAACTCTACGGCTTATTTATCTATCAGAATTGATCTAATATGATATAATAAACACTATAAATAACACACAAACATATTATATACTCTAGACTGAATAAAATAAGCCATAACAAGGCGAGACAATCGGTGTGGAAAATACTGTATATATTTTCCAGAAATACAGTTATATGTAAATAGATGGCCATACTGTATTTAAAATTTATGTAATCGAAAACGGGAAGCCTGCGTCTGCGCAGACGAGACTCGCCATCTTGGTTTTGAATTGGATACAACGTTAATGTAATGGGAAGAATTTTTCGTGCTCTAGAGGTTAAAATTGGGCTGACACCTCTCAAATAGGAGGCGAAATTGTTGGATGTGCATTCCTGCATAACTTGAGATATCAGACGACTGGACAAGACAGCTCCAGGAACCTCAGATAAGCTCTCTAGATTTGTGTATAATTCTGGCCAGTGTTTTCATAAATTTAGTTAGTGAGGTTTTTCTGAGTATGATACAACTTAATATCCAGTCAAATTGGTGAGTGATATTAAGATATATTTTCCTTCTGTTATGTAATTGTGTGTGTATTATATATAATCATTTTTTAATTTTAATATACAGTTCACAAATTTATATATTTACCAGTATTCCTGGTGATGTATAATTCATTTAATTAATAGGTCCAGAGCAACTTGTGGTTATGACAGTGGTAGGTATCGAAGGGGGACATTTTTTGCGACCTAGGTGTCCCAAATTCCTACTTGTCTATGTAACATTGATAAATAATGATTATCTTTGTTATCATTTACTGTTATGTACATAATTAGTTACATTCAGATAAATGCAACTTTCCACATTTAATTTGCCCGTTGGTCCTTCTCGAACCGGAGGTAATTAGTGAAGTTATTAATTAGTTAATTACTTAATAATTATATGTGAAATGGCAGAAGGAGGTGGATGTTAAGTTCACAAATTTACTTAATGTGTAGTGGATTATAATTATTACAATATTAATTTTGATAAGTCAAGTCTGGCTAAGTTTATATTAATTTGTATAATATTAATTTGATAAGACAATTCTGGCCAAGATTTATATCAGTGTATGTGTAATTGATAAGCCAAGTGTAGCTAATTATTAATGTGTATAATATTAATTTTGCTATGCCAAATTCTGGCAAGGATTTATTAATTTGTATAATATTAATTTTGATAAGCCAAGGTGGCTAAAGGTTTGTATTAATGTACATTTAAAATTTATATTAAGCTACATGTAATTGCTAAGCTCAGGTAGCTAGGATTTATTCAAAGGTAAGTTGTACTATTTACCTTTATAAAGTGCATAATTTAGTATATAATCAGTGTTTTAAGTTGAATTTAATACATTGCATCATGGCTGAAAATGAGGAAATTAATGTAGAAGACAAACATATGGAATATAGAGCAAAGAAAGCATCACTGCAAGCTAGGAAGGGTCATGTAACCAAGGCATATAATAAATGTTTGGAATTAATGAATCAAGAAACTGTGAATACTGATGATTTAAAATTGTATTTAGATGCTTTAGGGAATAGATATGATTCATACAAATTATATTACAACAAATATGAAGGAGATTTATTAGTAAACTGTGTAGATGAGACTGAAATAGATCTCATGATTAATCAGTATTATGAATTAGAGGAAAAGATTCTTTCTTGTAAAAGTCAGGCCTTGAATAAATTAAAATGTGTAAACCAGGCAGTTGGTCAGTCTGCTCCAACAAATAATATGTCTTTGCCAAAACTCCCAGAATTGTGTTTGCCTGTGTTTAATCCTGGAGAAAATTGGGAGGAATTTTGGTCAATTTTTAAAGCAGCTGTGCATGACAGGAGTGACCTAGCCTGTGTAACTAAATTATTTTACCTCAAAGGACAGGTAAGAGGAGATGCTTACATACTCATACAAGCCTTTCCCAATGTAGATGACTCTTACAAGGAAGCAGTTGACTTGTTGAAAGTCACTTATGGTAATATAGAACAAAGTAGGTTGGATCTAGTGAATATCATTGTTAATTTAAAATCTCCAGATCACACTTACAAAGGTTTACAGCAGTTTAGAGTTAAACTGGAGAGCACTCTCAAAACTTTAAGTAATAAATATAATCTGAAGGAATCAGACTGGTTATTGAGTGCCATAGTACAGAATAAATTAAGCTGTAAAACACTTGAATGGCTCTCAAACAAATATCACAAGGGTTATTTTGGTCTGGAGGAAATAAGACTAGGTCTACAAGAATTAATTGTGCAGTTGCAGACCAGCCAACTAACTCATTTTAAAGATGCAACACATAATAACTCTGAGGTATCTGTCAAGTTTCACAAAGGGAAAAATTATCCCAATGTTAATAATCAAAATTCATTTCCTAAAAAGAGTTGCATAGGTGCATATCAAGTAGCAGGAATCAGAAATAATGATTCTCCACAAGGTAAGAAGAATAAGTACCCTCCTAAGAGTAGCCCAGTTAATAAGAAACCAGTCAGAGAAAAGAGAGATTGTCTTTCCTGCAAGGGTACTCATTTTTCTAAGAATTGCAATGCATACAATTCATGGAATGTTACCTGGAGTTTACCTGGAGAGAGTTCCGGGGGTCAACGCCCCCGCGGCCCGGTCTGTGACCAGGCCTCCTGGTGGATCAGAGCCTGATCAACCAGGCTGTTGCTGCTGGCTGCACGCAAACCAACGTACGAGCCACAGCCCGGCTGATCAGGAACTGACTTTAGGTGCTTGTCCAGTGCCAGCTTGAAGACTGCCAGGGGTCTGTTGGTAATCCCCCTTATGTGTGCTGGGAGGCAGTTGAACAGTCTCGGGCCCCTGACACTTATTGTATGGTCTCTTAACGTGCTAGTGACACCCCTGCTTTTCATTGGGGGGATGGTGCATCGTCTGCCAAGTCTTTTGCTTTCGTAGTGAGTGATTTTCGTGTGCAAGTTCGGTACTAGTCCCTCTAGGATTTTCCAGGTGTATATAATCATGTATCTCTCCCTCCTGCGTTCCAGGGAATACAGGTTTAGGAACCTCAAGCGCTCCCAGTAATTGAGGTGTTTTATCTCCGTTATGCGCGCCGTGAAAGTTCTCTGTACATTTTCTAGGTCGGCAATTTCACCTGCCTTGAAAGGTGCTGTTAGTGTGCAGCAATATTCCAGCCTAGATAGAACAAGTGACCTGAAGAGTGTCATCATGGGCTTGGCCTCCCTAGTTTTGAAGGTTCTCATTATCCATCCTGTCATTTTTCTAGCAGATGCGATTGATACAATGTTATGGTCCTTGAAGGTGAGATCCTCCGACATGATCACTCCCAGGTCTTTGACGTTGGTGTTTCGCTCTATTTTGTGGCCAGAATTTGTTTTGTACTCTGATGAAGATTTAATTTCCTCATGTTTACCATATCTGAGTAATTGAAATTTCTCATCGTTGAACTTCATATTGTTTTCTGCAGCCCACTGAAAGATTTGGTTGATGTCCGCCTGGAGCTTTGCAGTGTCTGCAATGGAAGACACTGTCATGCAGATTCGGGTGTCATCTGCAAAGGAAGACACGGTGCTGTGGCTGACATCCTTGTCTATGTCGGATATGAGGATGAGGAACAAGATGGGAGCGAGTACTGTGCCTTGTGGAACAGAGCTTTTCACCGTAGCTGCCTCGGACTTTACTCTGTTGACGACTACTCTCTGTGTTCTGTTAGTGAGGAAATTATAGATCCATCGACCGACTTTTCCTGTTATTCCTTTAGCACGCATTTTGTGCGCTATTACGCCATGGTCACACTTGTCGAAGGCTTTTGCAAAGTCTGTATATATTACATCTGCATTCTTTTTGTCTTCTAGTGCATTTAGGACCTTGTCGTAGTGATCCAATAGTTGAGACAGACAGGAGCGACCTGTTCTAAACCCATGTTGCCCTGGGTTGTGTAACTGATGGGTTTCTAGATGGGTGGTGATCTTGCTTCTTAGGACCCTTTCAAAGATTTTTATGATATGGGATGTTAGTGCTATTGGTCTGTAGTTCTTTGCTGTTGCTTTACTGCCCCCTTTGTGGAGTGGGGCTATGTCTGTTGTTTTTAGTAACTGTGGGACGACCCCCGTGTCCATGCTCCCTCTCCATAGGATGGAAAAGGCTCGTGATAGGGGCTTCTTGCAGTTCTTGATGAACACAGAGTTCCATGAGTCTGGCCCTGGGGCAGAGTGCATGGGCATGTCATTTATCGCCTGTTCGAAGTCATTTGGCGTCAGGATAACATCGGATAGGCTTGTGTTAATCAAATTTTGTGGCTCTCTCATAAAAAATTCATTTTGATCTTCGACTCTCAGTCTGGTTAGCGGCTTGCTAAAAACTGAGTCATATTGGGACTTGAGTAGCTCACTCATTTCCTTGCTGTCATCTGTGTAGGACCCATCTTGTTTAAGTAGGGGCCCAATACTGGACGTTGTTCTCGATTTTGATTTGGCATAGGAGAAGAAATACTTTGGGTTTCTTTCGATTTCATTTATGGCTTTTAGTTCTTCCCGCGATTCCTGACTCCTAAAGGATTCTTTTAGCTTAAGTTCGATGCTTGCTATTTCTCTGACCAGTGTCTCCCTACGCATTTCAGATATATTGACCTCTTTTAGCCGCTCTGTTATTCTTTTCCGTCGCCTGTAAAGGGAGCGCCTGTCTCTTTCTATTTTACATCTACTCCTCCTTTTTCTTAGAGGAATAAGCCTTGTGCATACATCGAGTGCCACCGAGTTAATCTGTTCTAGGCATAAGTTGGGGTCTGTGTTGCTTAGTATATCTTCCCAGCTTATATCGGTTAGGACTTGGTTTACTTGGTCCCACTTTATGTTTTTGTTATTGAAGTTGAATTTGGTGAATGCTCCCTCGTGACTAATCTCATTATGTCGGTCTGGGGCTCCACGCATACATGACTGAACCTCAATTATGTTGTGATCTGAGTATATTGTTTTTGATATGGTGACATTTCTTATCAGATCATCATTGTTAGTGAAGATGAGGTCTAGTGTATTCTCCAGTCTAGTAGGCTCTATTATTTGCTGGTTTAAATTGAATTTTGTGCAGAGATTTAAAAGCTCGCGTGAGTGTGAGTTTTCATCAGAGCTGCCTCCTGGTGTTATTACTGCAACAATATTATTTGCTATATTCCTCCATTTTAGGTGCCTTAAGTTGAAATCCCCCAGGAGCAAGATGTTGGGTGCAGGAGCTGGAAGATTTTCCAGACAGTGGTCAATTTTTAACAGCTGTTCCTGGAATTGCTGGGATGTTGCATCCGGAGGCTTGTAGACTACCACAATGACTAGGTTTTGGTTCTCGACCTTTACTGCTAAAACTTCCACTACATCATTTGAGGCATTTAGCAGTTCTGTGCAAACAAGTGACTCTGCAATGTACAGGCCAACCCCCCCCTTTTGCCTGTTCACTCTGTCACATCTGTATAGGTTGTAACCTGGGATCCATATTTCGTTGTCCAAGTGATCCTTTATGTGGGTCTCAGTGAAAGCCGCGAACATTGCCTTTGCCTCTGCAAGCAGTCCACGGATGAAAGGTATTTTGTTGTTTGTTGCTGGCTTTAGACCCTGTATATTTGCAAAGAAGAATGTTATCGGACTGGTGGTATTGTTGGTACTGGGGGGGGATTTTTTTTCCGGCATTAGTATCTGTATCTGTTGGTTTGGAGTGGAGGCCATCGACTGTGGTTCCACTCCAGGAATGACTGGATTTGGTGTACGATTTCTGCCATTTCCTGCCAGTTTTTTTTCCTTCCTGGCACTAAAAAACCTCTCCCTCTTGAGTGGCTGTGGCTACCCAGGTTTTCCCATGGCCTGGATGTTTTGTATCTTTTTGTCCCCTTTAGATGGTATGCCTGGCAATTTAAGTTATAGCACAGTCTTTCCTGTACTGAAGAGGTACACAGTTCAGGGTGAAAAAGCTTACAGGAAGGGAGTTTGCATTTTCCTGTTGTCATATGGGCATGGCATTTTCTAGGGTGGTCATAGTTGCACGTCCCATCTGTTTTTCCAGATTTCCCATGCCAGCAGATACCGAGTGCATAGTATGTGCACAGGCTTGGTTTCCGTTTGCCTTGGGTTTCTGTGACTGTATTCCCTGTTGGTGCATGTTTCCCTGTCTTACTTCTATCCTCCCTAGCACCAACAATGGAGCTCCCACCAGTTGTTTTTGGTAATATATCCTCACTATTGCTAGTGGAGTCCTCTTGTTTGCTATTTCCTGCGGTATTTCTAGTTTGCAATATTGGTTTTATCTTATCTTTGACTACACTTGTTTCCCTACTATGGCTCCTGTCCCCTATGAGGTCATTTATATGTATTCCTTCCTGCGTATAATTCCCGACTACCTGGACAAAATCTCCAGCTTCACCATTACTGTCTCCCAGGACAGCATCTCCAGCTTCACCATTACTGTCTCCCAGGGAGAAATTTTCTCCAGGAGGGGGGTATCAGCCCCTTTCAGCCTCTTTCAGCCCTGAGGGGCCCAGCCCTCTCAGAAGGGGCAAGCATCTTGTTTACTGCTTCAGCAAGTAATTGATCCCAGATGCAGTACGAGCACACGACGTGGTCAAGCGACCGACGCTCCTTGCAAGACTCAAGTGTTGCAAAGTGTAATTTAATAAAAGACAATCCATCTCTTACCTTAGCTTGACAATTAAGGAAAATCCTGCTCCCACTTTATTACCATGGTAAAGATAGTGTACATTGTTGACTATGCTTAAGACAGCAAGAATCAAACATTCTGCTTTGCTTCATGGAGGAAGTGGCAAGGAAGCAAAAAGTACTAGGTCAACTTTTCTTTTATGCGCTAGGGGCAGTGACGGCGTGGGGTTGTGGCATCTTCAGATTACTTTTGACTCTACTGAGAGTGACACTGACGCCAGGATAACCAACAAAGAACACTGATCTGTGCGTTAGTGTGAACAAAGTGTCTCACAAAACACAATAAACACTTAAGAGAAGTGTGATCAGCTTCTTTAGTGATAAGATTGTGAACAATAAAGACAAATCTTGTGGAACATAGTGTACCAGTGTGCGTATTCCTAGACTATGGAAGACGTGGACATCCAAGGACACTTCAGCTTCTATCAAGTCACCGATACCTGTCGAAGGTGTGAAGAACACCATAGCTCACGCTACAAGAGCAAGGTAGGTTACGAATTTCTTGTAGTACGGGGGACTGCGCAGTTCTTGAGTCGCAAGGAGTTTGTAATCAACCTATAGTCGGCAGTGAGGTGCGGACTTTGAGTCCACACAAGTATGTAAGTCAGAGATCAGTGAATGAAATATGCTGACATAACACCTACTAGGGATAATTTATTGTCTTACAAATTATAAATCTTTACAGCCCGTTGAGAGATGATCATCGACAGCTTCTAAGACCTCGTCTGCAGGGGCGGCTGTGTAGACGATTTGCTGTCTTTTATCAGCTAAGTGTTCACTATATTTAAATTTAAAATTAAGCTTAGCTGGTAAGCCATTTCTCAACATATTGGTCCTTCGAACCGGATAAAGGCCACACTGTGGTCCAAATATGTTGTACTACAGTGTACAAATAACCTACGAGCCAAGGTCCTTAGAAAAAAGCTGTAAAACTAGTGTTTTACAATATAAATCAGTATATATGAGTCCCTCCAGACTCAATCACAGAGAATGGGCAGCCAAAAGAAAACAGGCGCTCACTCAGCGTTCATCCAAAGAAAACGGGAGCTGGGTGACTCACCCAACAAGAAAACGGGGGATGGCACCCGGCATCCACTGCTCCAATCTCGAAAAGCGCTGACTAAGACAACAAAACCCAACTGATGTTCAGTTTGTCTGAGTGTATATACACATAGTGTTTATAATGTTTATAGACAGAAATTAAGAGACAAGATTGTGTTAAAGTTTGTTTCTTATAGATATACCTGTTATATTAAAGGAACTTATATATAAAGTGTAAGCTTTCAAATATATATTAACAGTGACATTTATATATGTGTAAGTAATATTCACGTGTGATTTACAGTTATACAGTGACATTTATAGTGTATAGTGAATGAAGTGTATAACATCGTTATTTACGATTAATCATCGTGGTCAGGCTGACACAGCAAACTCAAGCCATAAACACCAGCCATATGTACTGTGTACCCTTCATGGTCATTGACCCTGAGGTTAAGCTTAGTGGGTCAGTAGTGTCTGACTCGATTATTGCTGACTTAAGCATAACAAAAACTCAGCTGTTTATAGCAGTACAGTGTTTTTTAAACACTCTAAGTGTGGTGCTAGAATTTTCAGTATACCATTAAAATGGCTTGTTTGAAAACTCAGTTTCAGTCTTTACAGACTAAGATTACACAATTAGAAAATCTAATTTCAGTCTGTATAGGATTAACTCAAGATACAAACATAGATTTTGATGATCTTGAGGTCAAATTTGAATTACTTACACAACGTCTGGAAATAATTAATTCAGACTATACACATTATGAAAATAAATTTCTTGAATCAGATCCATCTGAGGATGAAATTAAAAATGTTTTGGATACTTTTAGTAATCAACAATTAAGGTGGACAGGAGTACAGGCTATCTGCCGCAAAACTCTGTCACAGAGACCTACTGTAACTAGTGGTCAAACACCTGTTACACCTGTAACAACAACAAGTGTCCCATTACCAAGCTTACCTACATTGTCATTACCTATTTTCCAAGGTCATAATTATGAAGAATTCATTAGTGGTTTTCAATCCATAGTAAATTCACGAACTGACATAGATGAGATTGCTAAGTTCAATTATCTTAAATGTCTTGTGAAGGGAGAACCCTATGAACTGATTAAGTCATTTCCGGTGGTTAAAGGCAATTATCAAATAGCCTTACGTGTCTTAGCAGACAATTACTTTGATGCTGACAAGGCCAGAGTTAGACATGCAGTCTTAATATCAAGCTTGAAGCCACCCAAACATTGTTTTTCAGACTTACAGGCATTTAGAATCACATTAGACAATAGTCTCAGATCTCTAGGTGCTAAATATGACCTAAGACAATGTGATTGGTTTATCAGTGGTATTGTACAAGATAAGTTGTCACCACAAACTATTGAACGATTAAATATTATGTTCAATAAACGCTATTTCACTTGTGAAGAAATTAGCAATGGTTTACAAACAATAGTTTCATGCATGCAAGCAACGAGACAAGATGAAAAATCCACAAATCCAGTGGATAATAAACCTTCAACTCAGTATAAAAAGAGTATACCTACTCCCACTAAACCACATAATGGGAAATCCCATATAGGCATTTATCAAGCTGTGAATACAACAGACAGTAAACAGACTGTCACACATAAACGTACTCCAAAATGTGTACTTTGTGATGGAACACATTGGGCACAGTATTGTAGTCAATACACATCAATGGAGGCACGTAAACAACGTGTTCATCAGCTGAAAAGGTGCATCAAGTGTTTAGGTGAACACAAGGGAGGTAAATGCTCACTGAAGAAGTGTTTTAAATGCAAGGGTATGCATCATACAGCATTATGCCCAAATACTTTTGCTGAACAGCAGCAGACTTCCACAGAATCAGGAAGTCAACAAGCAACAGCATTAAATGTGAGAGATAAGTTTAAAGCAACTGCTCTCCCGATAGCTCGAGTTGAGTTATCTAATAAATTACACAAAACCAATGTGCTAACACTATTTGATCAAGGCTCACAAAGGTCCTTCATAAGAAGAACAGTGTTGCAGAAACTGAATAAACAACCCTATGCCAAAGTACAGTTAGATATAGCTGGTTTTTTCCACAATTCTGGTAAACAGACATATGACCTAGCCAGAATCACTGTTGGTCTAGGAAACAGGAAAAAGACAGTAGAAGCTGTGGTAGTAGATGATTTGCCTAAGTCTGTGCAGATCCAGGGATTAAAAGAAACAGTTGCAGCACTGAAAGCAGCTAAGGTCAAGTTAGCCTGTCCTGACATACAGACGGACACAATTAGTCCAATTGATTTAATCATTGGAAGTGATTATTATCACTGTTTTGTGCAAAATATAGTAAGTAAACATGATGTTCACTTGCTGAAAACAGCAGGAGGCCACATGATATGTGGTCCCATTCCCTCTCAAAGTGGGAAAGAAGCTGATATTGATTCAGTGGAAAATGTACTAGTTACGAGAATAACCGCTGATCATGTACCACAGCAAAAATTATCATTACTGGAAGAAATGAATGAACCAGTTGATAAGTTGTGGGATTTAGATGCGATAGGTATTGATGTAAATAAACCAAGCCCACAAGAGTCTCAGACTTATAACCAATATTTGGACACTGTCAAATATAAAGATGGACAGTATTGGGTTAGGTTACCATGGAAATTAAATCCACCACATCTGCCTAGCAATTATCGCATGGCTTTCGGACAAATGAAAGCACAAATACATGAGCTCAGGAAGAATCCAGAGCTACTGACTGTCTATGATAATATCATACAAGAACAGTTGGACAATAAATTCATTGAGGAAGTAGTCGAAGATAAGTTGAAGACAGAAGCTCATTATCTCCCGCACCATGGAGTCAGAAAAGATTCTGAAACCACTCCACTACGTGTTGTATATAATTGCAGCGCACGTGCAAATAAAGATGTAGCAAGTCTTAATGACTGTCTGATGACCGGACCCTCACTAACTGAGAAGCTTGGAGACGTGCTTATGAAATTTCGCACAAACCCATATGCCTACACGGCTGATATTTCCAAAGCTTTCTTAAGAGTAGGACTACAAGAAATAGATAGAGATTATACTCGATTCTTGTGGCCTGAAAATCCACATGATCCTCAAAGTCCTGTGAAAACTTATCGTTTCAAATCAGTATTATTTGGTGCAACATCCTCTCCATTCTTACTAGAAGCTACTCTAAATACACATTTGAAGAAATCTGAAAGTCCCTTCAAAGAAGTCTTAAAGAAAAGTTTCTATGTGGACAATCTTCAAGGTACTGTGAATAAAGAGGAGGATTTGAAATCCTTATACAGAGAAGCTAACAAGGAGATGAAAGAAGCAAATATGCCTCTAAGGATGTGGAATACAAATTCAAAGCAATTAAGGGAACTTATCAAAGAAGATTTCCCTGAAGCTGAAATTCCTGATTGCAACAATATGCTGGGACTTAATTGGAACACACAGGAAGATACTTTGAGTCTCAAAAAGATAAACAATAAATCATGCAGTACACTCACTAAACGTAGTTTACTGTCAGAGGTATCACAATGTTTTGATCCTCTAGGACTCGTCTCACCAATTACCATAAAGGGTAAAATGCTTATGCAAGATGCATGGAAGCTCAAAATTGGATGGGATGAGAACTTGCCTCTAGAAATGAGTCAAGCATGGGATGAAATATCCAGGGAGTTTAAGCAACTTCATCAAATTAAATTTCCCAGACAAATAGGTCAAGAGGGAAACAAGTACACATTACATGTGTTCTGTGATGCGTCAACCAGAGGTTATGGCGCTGTAGCTTACATGAGTAATGCTGAAGGAAGTACACTAATTACTTCAAAGGCCAGGGTAGCACCCTTGAAGGTCAGAACAGTACCACAATTGGAACTGACAGCACTCTATGTTTACCTGGAGTTTACCTGGAGAGAGTTTCGGGGGTCAACGCCCCCGCGGCCCGGTCTGTGACCAGGCCTCCTGGTGGATCAGCGCCTGATCAACCAGGCTGTTGCTGCTGGCTGCACGCAAACCAACGTACGAGCCACAGCCCGGCTGATCAGGAACTGACTTTAGGTGCTTGTCCAGTGCCAGCTTGAAGACTGCCAGGGGTCTGTTGGTAATCCCCCTTATGTGTGCTGGGAGGCAGTTGAACAGTCTCGGGCCCCTGACACTTATTGTATGGTCTCTTAACGTGCTAGTGACACCCCTGCTTTTCATTGGGGGGATGGTGCATCGTCTGCCAAGTCTTTTGCTTTCGTAGTGAGTGATTTTCGTGTGCAAGTTCGGTACTAGTCCCTCTAGGATTTTCCAGGTGTATATAATCATGTATCTCTCCCTCCTGCGTTCCAGGGAATACAGGTTTAGAAACCTCAAGCGCTCCCAGTAATTGAGGTGTTTTATCTCCGTTATGCGCGCCGTGAAAGTTCTCTGTACATTTTCTAGGTCGGCAATTTCACCTGCCTTGAAAGGTGCTGTTAGAGTGCAGCAATATTCCAGCCTAGATAGAACAAGTGACCTGAAGAGTGTCATCATGGGCTTGGCCTCCCTAGTTTTGAAGGTTCTCATTATCCATCCTGTCATTTTTCTAGCAGATGCGATTGATACAATGTTATGGTCCTTGAAGGTGAGATCCTCCGACATAATCACTCCCAGGTCTTTGACGTTGGTGTTTCGCTCTATTTTGTGGCCAGAATTTGTTTTGTACTCTGATGAAGATTTAATTTCCTCATGTTTACCATATCTGAGTAATTGAAATTTCTCATCGTTGAACTTCATATTGTTTTCTGCAGCCCACTGAAAGATTTGGTTGATGTCCGCCTGGAGCCTTGCAGTGTCTGCAATGGAAGACACTGTCATGCAGATTCGGGTGTCATCTGCAAAGGAAGACACGGTGCTGTGGCTGACATCCTTGTCTATGTCGGATATGAGGATGAGGAACAAGATGGGAGCTAGTACTGTGCCTTGTGGAACAGAGCTTTTCACCGTAGCTGCCTCGGACTTTACTCTGTTGACGACTACTCTCTGTGTTCTGTTAGTGAGGAAATTATAGATCCATCGACCGACTTTTCCTGTTATTCCTTTAGCGCGCATTTTGTGCGCTATTACGCCATGGTCACACTTGTCGAAGGCTTTTGCAAAGTCTGTATATATTACATCTGCATTCTTTTTGTCTTCTAGTGCATTTAGGACCTTGTCGTAGTGATCCAGTAGTTGAGACAGACAGGAGCGACCTGTTCTAAACCCATGTTGCCCTGGGTTGTGTAACTGATGGGTTTCTAGATGGGTGGTGATCTTGCTTCTTAGGACCCTTTCAAAGATTTTTATGATATGGGATGTTAGTGCTATTGGTCTGTAGTTCTTTGCTGTTGCTTTACTGCCCCCTTTGTGGAGTGGGGCTATGTCTGTTGTTTTTAGTAACTGAGGGACGACCCCCGTGTCCATGCTCCCTCTCCATAGGATGGAAAAGGCTCGTGATAGGGGCTTCTTGCAGTTCTTGATGAACACAGAGTTCCATGAGTCTGGCCCTGGGGCAGAGTGCATGGGCATGTCATTTATCGCCTGTTCGAAGTCATTTGGCGTCAGGATAACATCGGATAGGCTTGTGTTAATCAAATTTTGTGGCTCTCTCATAAAAAATTCATTTTGATCTTCGACTCTCAGTCTGGTTAGCGGCTTGCTAAAAACTGAGTCATATTGGGACTTGAGTAGCTCACTCATTTCCTTGCTGTCATCTGTGTAGGACCCATCTTGTTTAAGTAGGGGCCCAATACTGGACGTTGTTCTCGATTTTGATTTGGCATAGGAGAAGAAATACTTTGGGTTTCTTTCGATTTCATTTATGGCTTTTAGTTCTTCCCGCGATTCCTGACTCCTAAAGGATTCTTTTAGCTTAAGTTCGATGCTTGCTATTTCTCTGACCAGTGTCTCCCTGCGCATTTCAGATATATTGACCTCTTTTAGCCGCTCTGTTATTCTTTTCCGTCGCCTGTAAAGGGAGCGCCTGTCTCTTTCTATTTTACATCTACTCCTCCTTTTTCTTAGAGGAATAAGCCTTGTGCATACATCGAGTGCCACCGAGTTAATCTGTTCTAGGCATAAGTTTGGGTCTGTGTTGCTTAGTATATCTTCCCAGCTTATATCGGTTAGGACTTGGTTTACTTGGTCCCACTTTATGTTTTTGTTATTGAAGTTGAATTTGGTGAATGCTCCCTCGTGACTAGTCTCATTTTGTCGGTCTGGGGCTCCACGCATACATGTCTGAACCTCAATTATGTTGTGATCTGAGTATATTGTTTTTGATATGGTGACATTTCTTATCAGATCATCATTGTTAGTGAAGATGAGGTCTAGTGTATTCTCCAGTCTAGTAGGCTCTATTATTTGCTGGTTTAAATTGAATTTTGTGCAGAGATTTAAAAGCTCGTGTGAGTGTGAGTTTTCATCAGAGCTGCCTCCTGGTGTTATTACTGCAACAATATTATTTGCTATATTCCTCCATTTTAGGTGCCTTAAGTTGAAATCCCCCAGGAGCAAGATGTTGGGTGCAGGAGCTGGAAGATTTTCCAGACAGTGGTCAATTTTTAACAGCTGTTCCTGGAATTGCTGGGATGTTGCATCCGGAGGCTTGTAGACTACCACAATGACTAGGTTTTGGTTCTCGACCTTTACTGCTAAAACTTCCACTACGTCATTTGAGGCATTAAGCAGTTCTGTGCAAACAAGTGACTCTGCAATGTACAGGCCAACCCCCCCCTTTTGCCTGTTCACTCTGTCACATCTGTATAGGTTGTAACCTGGGATCCAGGATAAGAACATAAGAACATAAGAACGAAGGAACACTGCAGAAGGCCTACTGGCCCATGCGAGGCAGGTCCAAGTCTCCTACCGGCTTAAGCCAATGCACCCAACCTAGTCAGGTCAGGTCACATTGACTTAAGGGAGGAACACGGCAACCGACCTGGTAGCACAAGCTATCAGGTCTAACTCACACCCACCCACATCTACTCATGTATTTATCCAACCTATTTTTAAAGCTACACAACGTTCTGGCCTCTATAACGGTACTTGGGAGTTTGTTCCACTCATCCACAACTCTATTACCAAACCAGTACTTTCCTATATCCTTCCTGAATCTGAATTTTTCCAACTTAAAACCATTGCTGCGAGTCCTGTCTAGGCTAGATATTTTCAGCACACTATTTACATCCCCTTTATTTATTCCTGTCTTCCATTTATACACCTCAATCATATCCCCCCTAATTCTACGTCTTTCTAGAGAGTGCAGTTTCAGGGCCCTTAGTCTATCCTCATAGGGAAGGTTTCTGATACATGGGATCAACTTTGTCATCCTCCTTTGTACATTTTCCAGAGAATTTATATCCATTCTGTAATACGGTGACCAAAACTGTGCAGCATAATCTAAATGAGGCCTAACCAAGGATGTATAGAGTTGAAGAACAACCTGAGGACTCCTATTATTTATGCTTCTTGATATGAAGCCAAGGATTCTATTAGCTTTATTGCGAACACTTATGCACTGTTGTCTTGGTTTCAGATTACTGCTAACCAGAACTCCTAAATCTTTTTCGCAATCCGTAATATTAAGATCTACATTATTTAGTTTATATGTGGCATGGTTATTGTCCTGTCCAACATTTAGAACTTTGCATTTGTCTATATTAAACTGCATCTGCCACTTCTCCGACCACTGCATCAGTCTATTCAAATCTTCCTGGAGTGCTCGAATGTCCTCGTCAGAATGAATTCGACGGCCTATTTTGGTGTCATCGGCAAACTTGCCGATGTCGCTCTTTATGCCCTCATCTATGTCGTTTATGTAGATTGTGAACAGCAGGGGGCCCAACACTGACCCCTGTGGAACACCGCTCGTGACGCTTCCCCACTCTGATTTCTCCCCATTTATGCAAACTCTCTGCTGCCTATTTGTCAACCATGCCTCTATCCAGGAAAAAATTTCTCCTCCTATTCCATGTGCTTTAATTTTCCTCAATAGTCTCTGATGTGGGACCCTGTCAAAAGCCTTACTGAAGTCCATATACACAATATCATATTCATTACCATGATCTACCTCCTCAAATACCTTAGTGAAAAAAGTTAATAAATTCGTAAGGCAGGAACGCCCCTTTGTAAAACCATGCTGAGATTCGTTGATTAATTTATGCTTTTCAAGGTGGCTACGAACTGCCTCGGCAATTATTGATTCCATAAATTTTCCCACTATGGAGGTTAGGCTTATTGGTCTATAGTTCGAAGCTAAGGACCTGTCACCTGTTTTGAAAATAGGTATCACATTTGCCATTTTCCACTTATCTGGCACCATGCCAGTTTGTAGTGATATGTTGAAAAGATTAGCCAAAGGTGTGCTAAGCTCCTCTTTACATTCCTTTAGAACCCTTGCATACAGTTCATCAGGGCCTGGGGATTTGTTAGGTTTTAATTTATCTATTTGCCTAAGGACCATGTCACTTGTGACCCTAATAGTGCACAGTTTATTATCGTCCTGTTCTACATAATTTATCATTACTGGAATATCGCTGGTATCCTCCTGTGTAAAAACTGAGAGGAAGTATGTGTTAAAAATTCTACACATTTCCTTATCACTGTCAGTGAGCTGACCCGAGGAACTTTTGAGTGGGCCTATCTTGTCCCTGATCTTACTTCTGTATACCTGAAAGAATCCTTTTGGGTTAGTCTTCGATTCTCTTGCAACTTTAACCTCATAATCTCTTTTTGCTTTTCTAATTCCCTTTTTTATTTCTCTCTTTAACTGAATATATCGATTTCTTAATTGCCCCTCTCCTCTTTTGATTTGCCTATATATGCCTCTCTTTTGACCAATCAGATATTTTAATCTATTGTTCATCCATTTAGGATCATTTTTGTTTGATCTGATTTCCCTATTTGGAACATAATTTGACTGAGCAGCTAGAACTATGCCCTGGAAAGCATCATATCGGCAACCATCACCACCTACCTGACCCTTAGTCAGGTCATTCCAGTTCAGCCCACCTAAGTAATTTTTCAGTCCTATGAAATCAGCCAAGCGAAAGTCAGGGACGGAGACTTGATTGCCATTATTAGGGGAATTCCATGATATATTAAAACTGAGTGATTTGTGATCACTTTCCCCAAGCTCATCATTAACCTCAAGATTATTAATTAGTGTTTCCCTACTGGCAAGAACCAAGTCAAGGAGGTTATTTCCCCTAGTTGGCTCTGTCACAAACTGTTTTAAAAAACAATCCTGGATCGTATCAAGAAAGTCACCTGACTCTAAATTTCCTGTCAAATTGCTCCAGTCAATCTGTCTATAGTTGAAATCTCCCATTAGCACAACATTTTCGTATGTAGATGCCTTACGAATTTCGTCCCATAGAAGTTTACTGCACTCCCTATCAAGATTTGGGGCCCTGTAAATCACACCCAAAATTAGTTTTTCTCGGCCCTCGAGAAGCTGTAACCAAACAGATTCAGTGGCTGACGCTTCTAATTTAATATCTTGTCTAACACAACAATTTAAATTGTCTCTGACATACATCGCTACTCCACCACCTTTCCTGTTGACCCTGTCAGTGTGGAATAATTTATAGCCTTGTATGTGACATTCAGAGGGCATCTCTCTATCTTTCAGATTGAGCCAGGTCTCTGTTATAGCAATAATATCTATGTTTCCTGCACTTGCAATTAATCTTAGCTCATCTATCTTATTTCTTACACTCCTGCTATTAGTATAGTAAACCTTAAGGGAGCTAGTCCCTTGCTGCCCTCTGCTGTCCCCCTTTGTTTGCTGACCTGATCTATTGTCTTTATTTATAACTTCATGCTGAATGCCTTTTATACATTTACTGTTTCCAACCCAAGTGTTGCAACCTGCTTGTTTCCCACACACACCCATACCTCTATCTTCCATCAGTTTAAAATCATAGGCATTTCACCAATGGCCTTCTCAATCGAGTCTGCAAGTGCTACCACCCCTGCCCCAGAGAGATGTACCCCATCCCTTGCATACATATCATGTTTGCCATAAAAGTTGTTCCAGTTGTCAATGAATGGGATTGCAAGTTCCTTGCAGTATCTGTCTAGCCAGCAATTTACACCAATTGCCCTAGACAACCATTCATTTCCTACTCCCCTTCTAGGCAAGATGCTACATATGATTGGGATCCCTCCCTTAGACTTAATGAAATCTATAGCTGACCTGTACTTATCTAGCAGCTCTTCTCTCCTACCCTTCCCAATATCATTTCCACCAGCACTGAGACAGATAATGGGCTTGTTCCCATTACCTGACATGATATTATCCAGCCTGTTGACAATGTCCCCAACACCAGCTCCAGGGAAGCACACTCTATCTCTCATCTTCTTATTCCTATTACAAAAAGCACGGTCAATATATCTTACCTGAGAGTCACCAACCACAAGAATGCGCTTACCTCCATTAGCAGGGGCAGTAGTACCCTTACCTTCACTGGCCACTGAAGTACATTCATCCTGAAGAACAGAGAAGCGATTTCCTACCTTCAGATCTTCACTCTTAACTTTCCTTACTCTGATGCGCCTCCCATTACTGTGAACCACTCGCCACTTGTAGCAGGTGCTGGGCTGCACCTCACTGCTGGTAGCCGTTGCTACCTCCCCAACTACAGCCTCCTCACAGCGAGAGACAGACTGCACCTCACTGCTAGAAGCCTCATTCCCCACAACTCCAGCCACCTCACACTCTCTCCCAGACCCATTGAGGTGGACCTTCAGCCTCCTAATCTCCTCCTGGAGAAGCAAGACCTCCTCCTTCAACTCTCCAACCTCAATTTTTAAAACACTGCAGAAGCAAGCCATGCTTTGTAACCGTCCACACTAATCCCCAAAGCAGCTCAGGGTCTGTGACCTCACGTGACGACTGACCAAGAGTTACAACTCTTGTCTTTAAATTCATTAAAGGAATAAAACCTGATTATGAATGTCTTGAACCCATTAAATACTGGGTGAAACTAATACAGAAAGATGTTTTCTCTACAGAATATAAATTTCTGGAAACACAAGATAAATCCCCAAAGAAACCTGTCATGATTAATTCTTTAGGACTTTATCTCGACTCAGAAAAGATTATAAGATGTCGAGGAAGAATTCATAATTCTTCACTACCTAAAGAAGCCATACATCCAATATTGATCCCCAAGAATCATTGGCTAACAAAACTGATTGTGCAAAACGCCCACAGTAACGTGTTACATGGTGGGGTAGCTGACACACTTTGTCATATACGACAATCCTACTGGATACCTCAAGGTCGACAAAGTGTGAAAAAACAAATAAAGGACTGTATTACTTGTCGTCACTACGATATGCGAGTATGTCAGTATCCAGGTCCACCTCCATATCCCTCTGAAAGAGTTTGTCATGTCACTCCATTTGAGGTGACAGGTGTAGATTACACTGGACCAATAATTTTAACCAAAACAGTTGACAAAGTTCCCATCAAGGTGTACATCTGTTTGTTCACTTGTGCTACAACTAGAGCAGTACATCTAGAAGTAGCCACTGACATGTCTGCTGAAACCTTTATCAAATTATTCAGAAGGTTTGCAGCCAGAAGGGCATGTCCCAGACTGATGATTTCAGATAATGCAACGAACTTTGTTGCTGGTGCTGCTTATATAAGCAAGATCTTTGATCAACCAGAAGTACAACAGATGCTGAATCAACGCAGTTGTCGTTGGAGATACATTCCTCCTAAATCTCCATGGCACGGCGGATTTTATGAAAGAATGATCGGCATTGTAAAACGTTGTTTAAGGAAGACTCTTCATCGTCAAAGAATCGACTTAGAAGAATTCCGTACAGTTGTGACTGAAATAGAAAATAGAGTCAACAACAGACCTCTAACTTATGTTACCGATGATCTGGACAATTTAGAAGTGTTAAGTCCATCTCATTTACTCCATGGCAGAAGGCTCGAACCTGTTCCTCCCATGAATGATAAAGAAATCATAGAGGATCCTACTTATTTCGAACCTGAGCAACTCAGACGTAAATTCAAACACCTTAATAAAGTGATTGAACGTTGGGAGAAAATTTGGCGAGAAGACTATCTCACCTCATTGAGAGAACACTTCTATGGAGCTGGTGTTCCTGAAAATCATAAGTCCTTAAGACCTGGTGACATAGTGATTATTGACAATGATGGTCCGAGGTCCCAATGGCCACTTGGAAAAATTGTGACCATATATCCTGATGCAAATGGAATCATCAGGACAGTTGATGTTTTGAGCAAAGGTGTAGTGAATAAGCGGACAATAAATAAACTAGTGCCGTTAGAATTACACAGTGTTGAAAACAAAATTAGTGATTCTCCAGAAACCACACAGACTAAAGCTGTTCAGAAAAGACAAGCAGCAGTGGTGGCGAGTGAGAAAATCAAATTAATGTTAAGTGATGAATAGTTCACCTGCAGCGAACCTCTGCCGCCCCCCAGTGTGGAGAAATTTTCTCCAGGAGGGGGGTATCAGCCCCCTTCAGCCCCTTTCAGCCCTGAGGGGCCCAGCCCTCTCAGAAGGGGCAAGCGTCTTGTTTACTGCTACAGTGAGTAATTGATCACAGATGCCGTACGAGTATGCAGCGTGGTCAAGTGACCGATGCTCCTTGCAGTCCAGTGTTGCAAAGTGTATTTTAATAAGAGACAGTACATCTCTTACTTTAGCAGGACAATTAAGGAAAATCCTGCTCCCACTTTATTACCATGGTAAAGATAGTGGACATTGTTGTCTATGCTTAAGACAGCAAGAATCAAACATTCTGCTTTGCTTCATGGAGGAAGTGGCAAGGAAGCAAAAGTACTAGGTCAGCTTTTTCTTTGTGCTAGGGGAGTGACGGCATGGGGCGCTGTGGCGTCTTCAGATTACTTTTGACTCTACTGAGAGTGACACTGACGCCAGGATAACCAACAAAGAACAACGATCTGTGCGTTAGTGTGAACAAAGTGTCTCACAAAACACAATAAACACTTAAGAGAAGTGTGATCAGCTTCTCTTGTGATAAGATTGTGAACAATAAAGACAAATCTTGTGGAACATAGTGTACCAGTGTGCGTTTCCTAGACAATGGAAGACGTGGACATCCAAGGACACTTCAGCTTCTATCAAGTCACCGATACCTGTCGAAGGTGTGAAGAACACCATAGCTCACGTTACAAGAGCAAGGTATGTTACGAATTTCTTGTAGTACGGGGGACTGCGCAGTTCTTGAGTCGCAAGGAGTTTGTAATCAACCTATAGTCGGCAGTAAGGTGTGGACTTTTGAGTCCAAACAAGTATGTATTTTGTCAGCCATCAGTGAATGAAATATGCTGACATAACACCCCCTAGGGGTAATTTATAATCTTACAAATTATAAATCTTTACAGCCCGATGAGAAAAAACGTGTTAATGCAGTAATTGTAGATAGACTTCCAGAGAAAATATCTACAGTAGGGCTTAGTAAAGCTACAGAAAGACTTTCACATAATGTAAATTTAGCACCTTCTGGTGTAAGTGATGATTCTGTAGGCCCAATAAATATTTTGATAGGTAGTGACTATTATGCCTCCTTTGTAAAGGGTATGGTAAAGAAATGTGGTGTCACCCTTTTGAAGACTGCAGGAGGCCATGTAATGTATGGTAGGATTCCTCGTAATAATAATTCATGACTAGAGGAAACTACAAATACCATAACTGTGTGTCTTACTCATGAAATCGTACCCCAGTATAATTCTTCCATAGAGGATGGTGTTGAGCCAGTGCATAAATTGTGGGAATTAGACAGCATTGGAATAAATGTAAATGAAGAAAGTCCAGACGATTCTTTTACTCAGGAACAATACCTGAGAGATGTAAAATTTGAATCTGGACAATACTGGGTACGACTTCCGTGGAGACTGAACCATCCAGAATTGCCCACTAATTACAGAATGGCATATGGACAGTTAAAGGCTCAGCTCCGCGAACTGAGTAAGACACCAGAATTGTTAACTGCCTATAATGATATAATTGCTGAGCAATTAATTAATAAATTTATAGAAGAGGTACCTCCTGAGCAAGCCAAAATTTATGGTCACTATTTGCCACATCACGGAGTGAAGAAGGATTCTAAGACCACTCCTTTGAGGATTGTGTTTAATTGTAGTGCCAGGAGTAACAAAAATGTACCTAGTTTAAATGACTGTTTGATGACAGGTCCGTCGTTGACGGAAAAATTAGGAGATATCTTATTAAATTTCAGGGTGAAGAATTATGCCTTTACGGCTGACATAAGTAAAGCTTTCCTAAGAGTGGGTTTACAAGAGGCTGACCGGGATTGTACCCGCTTCTTATGGCCTGAGAATCCTAGTGACCCACTTAGCCCTCTGAAAACCTTTCGCTTTAGGAGCGTATTATTTGGTGCTACATCCAGTCCGTTCCTACTTCAAGCGACGATAAATGCACACCTTAAACGTATGGGAAGTCCATTGAGTAAAGTAATGAGCAAACAATTTTATGTGGACAATTTCCTGGGTGTGACGTCAACTGAAGAGGAACTGTTAATGACTTATGGAGAGGCTAATAAAATAATGCAAAGTGCAAATATGCCTCTGAGGGAATGGAATAGTAATTCGTCCAAATTAAAGGACAAAATAAGTAAAGATTACCCTGGAGATGAAGTGCCAAAATGTAGTAATGTATTGGGATTAACTTGGGATACTGAGAGAGATTTGTTAATGTTAAAACCTAATAATTACAGTATGCCCAATAAATTAACTAAGAGAGTTTTGCTTGCTGAAGTTTCCAAATGTTTTGATCCACTAGGTTTAGTGTCACCCCTTACTATAAGAGGGAAATTATTAATACAGGAAGCATGGAAACTTAAATGTGCTTGGGATGAAATTCTACCTGAGGAATTCATTAACAGGTGGGATGAATTAATTGGTGATTATGAAAAAATTCCAATGTTGGAGTTCCCACGCCAGGTGGCCAATCCAAATGGGAAAAATGTACTCCACATTTTTTGTGATGCTTCAAAATTGGCATATGGAGCAGTTGCTTACCTTCAATGTAATAGTGTTATTTCTCTTGTTATGTCTAAGGCTAAAGTGTCTCCAATTAAATCACGTACCTTACCTCAGTTGGAATTAACAGCCATTTATGTAGGTGTCAAATTAGCTAATTATATAAGAAATAAGTTGCAGGAGATAAATATTAGCGACACTGTAATTTGGTCTGATAATGAGGTATCCTTACAATGGATTCGTAATGGAAACAGTAAAATTGTGTACGTACAAAACAGAGTCGCTGAAATTAATCAGATGCAAGAGAAGTATAATAGTTTGGGTCAGCATATGTTAACATTTAATCATATACCTGGTGAGGAGAATCCAGCTGATTTCTTGTCTCGAGGTTTACCTTATGCTAAATTTGTAAATGCTGTATCATGGTTTAAAGGACCGAGCTGGTTGGTAAATAAAGCTAATTGGCCTGTACAAAAGGCGTATATTGCTCCTGTTGAAATTACTGTGACCACCGCTCCAATAGTTTGTCCTTCCTTAGCCATTGATATAAATAGGTATTCTTCTTTACCCAAACTAATCAATGTAACTAAGTTGGTGTTTAAATTTCTAAACAAGATGAATATTTCATATAAGTTTTCACATCCTCTTGAATATTGGATAAAGAGGGTACAAGAAGAAATCTATGGAAATGAGATTAAATTGATGATGGAAAGAAAAATTGTGAAAGGTTCCATAATAGAGAAATTGGGGCTGTATTTAGAGAACAATGTAATTAGGTGCAGAGGTAGGTTACAAAATGCTGAATTGGGTGATTATGCTAAACACCCTATCTTACTGCCCAAAACTCATCATCTAACAAATTTAATTGTTCTAAATGCCCATAAAAATGTAATGCATGGTGGGGTACAAGATACCTTAAATTGTATTAGGGAAACTTTCTGGATTCCACAAGGACGGCAAAGTGTAAAAAGGGTGATTAAATCTTGTGTAATATGTCGCCGTGTGGATGCCAGATCCTATATGTACCCAGGTCCTCCACCATTGCCAAAGGAGCGTGTACAATTAGTGAAACCATTTGATGTAACAGGTGTAGACTATAGTGGTCCAATAATTTTAACAGGTACTTCAGATGGTGTTCCACTGAAAGTGTATGTTTGTTTGTTCACCTGTACTGCTACTAGGGCAGTTCATTTAGAAGTGGCACAGGACTTGTCTGCAGAACAGTTTATACAGCTGTTTCGAAAATTTGCAGCTAGGAGATCCTGTCCGAGATTGATGATTTCGGATAATGCCACAAATTTTGTAGCAGGTGCTCAACACTTGATAGAATTAAATAATAGTAACGATGTTCAATCTCTGTTAACCCAGCGAGGGTGTACCTGGAAATTTATTACTCCTAGAGCCCCTTGGCAGGGGGGGCTGTACGAAAGACTGATAGGCACAGTGAAGAGGTGTCTCCGTAAAGTACTACACCGGAAGAGAATTAATTTGGAAGAATTCCGTGCAGTGTTAGTGGAGGCAGAAAATCGTATAAATAATAGGCCTCTCTCGTACATGAGTGATACACCTGATGCAGATGTATTAACACCTTCTCACCTAATATGTGGAAGGAAATTGGAAGCTGCCCCTGTCTATAGAGATAATCCGGAAGAAAGTGATGAAGATTACAATGATGCGGCAGTGTTGTGTAATAAATTTAAAATGTTAAATAAAGTAATTGATCATTGGTCTAATGTGTGGCGTAAGGAATATCTTCTTACACTACGTGAACACTTTTATGGTGCGACAGAGGCAGTAAATCGACAGACCATTCAACCAGGTGACATTGTGTTAATTGACACTGAACAACATCGAACATTGTGGCCTCTGGGCAAAGTATTGACATTGTACCCAGATGCACATAAATTAAAATCTGAGGGAAAGTGACACGAGTGATATGGAAGATAACGCAGACCAAGTGATGCCGGAAGATGAAATCGTAGTAAGACCTACTAGGAGAACAGCCACTCAAGCCAGAACTGGCTGGAATCGTCTCCTAAAGGAAGGAGTAATTTGAATCGTTTAGCAACGAACTCCGGCCGGCCGCAGTGTGGAAAATACTGTATATATTTTCCAGAAATTCAGTATTTATATGTAAATAGATGGCCATACTGTATTTAATAAATTTATGTCATAGAAAACGGGAAGCCTGCACCTGCGCAGACGAGGGACTCGCCATTGTTGGTTTTGAATTGGTACAAACGTTAGTGTAATGGGAAGAATTTTTCGTGCTCTAGAGGTTAAAATTGGGTTGACACCTCTCAAATAGGAGGCGAAATTGTTGGATGTGCATTCCTGCATAACTTGAGATATCAGACGACTGGACAAGACAGCTCCAGGAACCTCAGATAAGCTCTCTAGATTTGTGTATAATTCTGGCCAGTGTTATTTTCATAGATTTAGTTAGTGAGGTTTTCTGAGTATGATACAACATTAATCTCCAGTCAAATTGGTGAGTGATATTAAGATATATTTTCCTTCTGTTATGTATATGTGTATATATATATAATCATTTATTATTTTTAATATACAGTCCACAAATTTATATATTTACCAGCATTCCTGGTGATGTATATTTCATTTGTAATTAATAGGTCCAGAGCAACTTGTGGATATGACAGTGGTAGGTATCGAAGGGGGACATTTTTTGCGACCTAAGTGCCCCAAATTCCTACTTGTCTAACTGATAAATAATAGTTATCTTTGTTCATTTGCTGTTATGTATATAATTATACATCCAAGTAAATGCAATTTGTTACGAACATAGTCAGTTGGTCCCTGGGTTATAGTGCTTTTCGTAACAAAATAACAAACTTAGTACGTCTAGGTCTTCACTCGGAGAGGAAAAGGAATTTTCTTAGTTTCTATTTAATTTATTAATAATCATAATAATCACTTAAATACACCTTCTCATATTTTGCACTATGAGTAGAATACTTTTACCATTTCTCATTAAAACATCACAGTACTAGGTCAAGTATTTACAAATGGCTCTGAGTGAGTCACGAAATATTAGTATATATACATGCACAGGCGTTGCTTAAAAACTCGAACACATTAATAGATTTCTTATAATAGGGTTCACTTTATAATAAGCCCTCTTACACTACAGAGGCTTGCTCACTTGGCTTCACTTTCTCTAAGAGCTTCTTAACTGCCTTCTCCAACCGAGATAAGTCTTTGCAATCAGTTCCCGAAAATTCCTGGGATTTTCTAGGGAGGCAAATGGTGGTTTTAGAGGTTGATACTCCCCTAGACCCTTCCTGGTCCAGAGGAAGGTATGAACTGAACAAAGCGAGACTTTACCAGCCCACTTTGACTCGGTCGGAGCAGGGGTTGAGCAGCTCAAAACACCTACTGGTGCTTGGCCAGGTCACCAGCAGTTGACACTAATTAAACGACCTACCTATATACAAAGCTAAGTAATACGACCAGATAATATTATGAAGTTGAGTAAATCCATTTTACCTACTAATGGAATTACTCCTGAATATAATATTAAGTGAAATAGCAAAAATAACATGTAAAAGTATGCCATTGTGATAATAACAAGTAGAAACAGTCTACTTAAACTGAACAAAAGGGTGTAACATCCCCTCCACACGACCAAATGTCGCACTGACAATAGGACAAAAATAACCATGAATCTTTTAGATACAGTAGAACTGAAATACCAATATAACAAGACCGGTATACCTTTCACCGCCAATTCGTCCCAGACAATCTTCTTCATATGTTCTGAGGGTATTCAAGGAGGATATTGTATAGACGACAGATATCCGCCTCAACAGAATTGGGTTTTTTCTCTTGGCCTTGGGTGACACGAATGTTGTCTCTCAAGCAAGATGTAAGGACACAGCAACTGGTCTCTAAGCTTCATCCTCCATAACTAAACTGTAAACTGTACCATTCATTCACATAACTGTAGGCAAAAAAGGAAACTTTAGGCTTAAGTTAAAATAGGGGCATACTGGTACAACTGGTTTAATGGCAGGACAAAGCGTCCATAATTACATTATGTTTGCCCTTTATATGTAGGATCTTAACAGAAAATGGTTGTATTCTAAGGGTCCACCTCTGTATTTTGGCATTCTTAGCCTTCATAGTATTAATGAATGTCAAAGGGTTGTGATCTGAGTATACCGTAATCTGATGAGGTGATGTTCCCAAGTAAACTTCAAAATGCTCGAGAGAGATAACCAGGGCTAGAGCTTCTTTTTCTACAGTTGCATAATTCTTTTGGTGTGGCTTTAAGGTGGAGGAATAATAACATATCGGATGTAGAATATCAGGGGAGTGGGAGGACTGTAGCAGTACTGACCCAACAGCATAACTGCTGGCATCTATATGTAACAGGAAGGGAAAGTTAAAATCAGGGCTTTTCAATACTGGAGAAGAGTTCAATAATCGCTTCAACCTATTGAAAGCCATATTACATTCCTCAGACCAAGCGAATTTGATTTTAGAACTAGTTAGCGCGTAAAGGGGGGTGGCTATGTGTGAAAAGTTAGGGCAGAATCGTCTATAATACCCAGCCATTCCCAAAAATCTCTGCACCCTTTTTCTGTCTCTTGGTATACGAAAGTCTGCAATGGCTCATACTTTTGCACTGATGGGTGCCACTGTCCCCTGACCTATACTGAACCCCAAATACTTAATTCTTGCTTGTCCAAATTTTCATTTAGCTAAATTGATGGTAAAATTATAAGCATCTAATTTCTTGTAGATGAATGGTTCAGAGAACCGACATGTAGTTGAATTAGACACATGTGCAACTCTTGGGTATCTTTATTGAGGAAATAAAGATACCCAAGAGTTGCACATGTGTCTAATTCATCTAATTTCTTGAAAAGAGCCTCCAGACGGACTAAATGTAAACTCCACTCGCCACTAAAGACTACTAGGTCGTCGAGGTAGGCTTCAACCCCCTCAAGGTTATAAGTAAGGTCATTCATGACCCGCTGGAACGTGGACGCTGCGTTGCACAACCCGAATGGGGTAACCAAGCAGTTGAACAAGCCCCCATGCACTGTAAACGCTGATATGTCCTGAGCGCGGTCCGTCAGGGGCACTTGATAGTAGCCTCGCAGTAAGTTCAGCCGGCTCACATACTTGGCTCCAGCAACCCTATCGATTAAATCATCTACCCTAGGCAAAGGGTAACCATCAGGAACTGTGATGGAATTCACCTTTCTATAACCTGTACACATACGATAGGTACCGTCTGACTTTGGGTCTAACACACAAGGAGAGGCCCATGGGCTTTTGCTTCGTTCAATCAGTCCATGGGTTACCAAAAAGTCGATTTCCTCCTTTAGAGCTTGGTGATAAGGGGACTGCTTGATGGGCGCAGCTCCTTGGACATCCACGTCGTGTGTCCCCAATGTGCAATGCTTAGGTATATCGCCAAACAATGATGGGTACTTCAAAATCACATTTTTCACTTCTTTGGCTCGGTCACTGGCCAGATCTTGTAAAAAATCGTCCAGAGATCGTAGAACTTGAGTGTTTCTAAGACGGACTTCTATTCCTTTGGAGCAGTCTTTCGAATCCTCTGCTTCTTGCTGGGACTCGAGAAGAATGGCAGCGGTCGGGGCTAACCCTCCATAATATCTCTTCAATTGGTTAACATGGTATATATGGTCTGATTCCTTTTTCCCTGGGGTACGAACCAGGTAATTCACTTCACTTAGTTTTTTAATGACTTCCAAAGGTCCCTCGTATCTTGGTTTCAGTGCATGTCCGGGCATGAATTTCTGAGCTAATACTTTATCTCCGATGTTGAAAGAGCGAGAGGCCGCATGTTCATCATATCATAGTTTCATTTTAGCATGGGCTTTCTTCAAGTTCTCTGCGGCTAGGTTCCTCGTGAAAGTGAGGTGTTCCTGCATCAAAGCCGGGCATACCTGAACTGACGGAGTACGTCTTCCAGTCCATACATCTTTCAATACTGCGAGGGATCCACATACCATATAATTATATATCAACTCAAAAGGTATATACCCTAGACTTTCCTGCTCACTTTCCCTTACGGCCAGGAGAAGGAAAGGAATGCCCTCGTCCCAGTCTTTACTGAATTGTTCACAGTAGGAACGCAACATCACCTTCAATGTTTGATGAAACCGTTCCAATGCTCCTTGGGACTGGGGCCTATAGCTCGTAGCGAGGATAGATCTTGTACCAAGGCATGACATGGCTCCCTTGAAGATTTTTGAAGTTTGATCCATGATCGGATTGGATCTCACGAGGCAGCCCTACCTGTGAGAAAAACTTTATTAAAGTGTGGACTATTGCATGAGCATTTATTTCCCTCATGGGGTTGGCCTCGGGGTAACGGGTGGCAGAATTCGTTATAGTGAATAGGTACTGATTTCCCGCCTTGGTCCTG
>NW_027197626.1:0-57846 GCF_038502225.1 Cherax quadricarinatus | reverse complement strand
GTAATAATTTTTAACCTTTAATTTGTACAAGTTCAAGGCATACGTCAAGCCTATGTTCTCAGAATTACCCTCTTCCTGCTTGCTATTAATAACATTGCCTCTGCTCACCCTGGCTTCATGGATAAAGTACTGTGTACTCTAATGCAGAGTTTGCAGATTCGAGTCCTGCTGTGGACGTAGACATATTATTTGTAAATAATTTTTCCTGTTTGCCAATTGTTAAGCACACACACACACACACACACACACACACACACACACATATATATATATATTTTTTTTTATTATCACACCGGCCGATTCCCACCAAGGCAGGGTGGCCCGAAAAAGAAAAACTTTCACCATCATTCACTCCATCACTGTCTTGCCAGAAGGGTGCTTTACACTACAGTTTTTAAACTGCAACATTAACACCCCTCCTTCAGAGTGCAGGCACTGTACTTCCCATCTCCAGGACTCAAGTCCGGCCTGCCGGTTTCCCTGAATCCCTTCATAAATGTTACTTTGCTCACACTCCAACAGCACGTCAAGTATTAAAAACCATTTGTCTCCATTCACTCCTATCAAACACGCTCACGCATGCCTGCTGGAAGTCCAAGCCCCTCGCACACAAAACCTCCTTTACCCCCTCCCTCCAACCCTTCCTAGGCCGACCCCTACCCCGCCTTCCTTCCACTACAGACTGATACACTCTTGAAGTCATTCTGTTTCGCTCCATTCTCTCTACATGTCCGAACCACCTCAACAACCCTTCCTCAGCCCTCTGGACAACAGTTTTGGTAATCCCGCACCTCCTCCTAACTTCCAAACTACGAATTCTCTGCATTATATTCACACCACACATTGCCCTCAGACATGACATCTCCACTGCCTCCAGCCTTCTCCTCGCTGCAACATTCATCACCCACGCTTCACACCCATATAAGAGCGTTGGTAAAACTATACTCTCATACATTCCCCTCTTTGCCTCCAAGGACAAAGTTCTTTGTCTCCACAGACTCCTAAGTGCACCACTCACTCTTTTTCCCTCATCAATTCTATGATTCACCTCATCTTTCATAGACCCATCCGCTGACACGTCCACTCCCAAATATCTGAATACGTTCACCTCCTCCATACTCTCTCCCTCCAATCTGATATTCAATCTTTCATCACCTAATCTTTTTGTTATCCTCATAACCTTACTCTTTCCTGTATTCACCTTTAATTTTCTTCTTTTGCACACCCTACCAAATTCATCCACCAATCTCTGCAACTTCTCTTCAGAATCTCCCAAGAGCACAGTGTCATCGGCAAAGAGCAGCTGTGACAACTCCCACTTTGTGTGTGATTCTTTATCTTTTAACTCCACGCCTCTTGCCAAGACCCTCGCATTTACTTCTCTTACAACCCCATCTATAAATATATTAAACAACCACGGTGACATCACACATCCTTGTCTAAGGCCTACTTTTACTGGGAAAAAATTTCCCTCTTTCCTACATACTCTAACTTGAGCCTCACTATCCTCGTAAAAACTCTTCACTGCTTTCAGTAACCTACCTCCTACACCATACACTTGCAACATCTGCCACATTGCCCCCCTATCCACCCTGTCATACGCCTTTTCCAAATCCATAAATGCCACAAAGACCTCTTTAGCCTTATCTAAATACTGTTCACTTATATGTTTCACTGTAAACACCTGGTCCACACACCCCCTACCTTTCCTAAAGCCTCCTTGTTCATCTGCTATCCTATTCTCCGTCTTACTCTTAATTCTTTCAATTATAACTCTACCATACACTTTACCAGGTACACTCAACAGACTTATCCCCCTATAATTTTTGCACTCTCTTTTATCCCCTTTGCCTTTATACAAAGGAACTATGCATGCTCTCTGCCAATCCCTAGGTACCTTACCCTCTTCCATACATTTATTAAATAATTGCACCAACCACTCCAAAACATTATATATATATATATATATATATATATATATAATGTCGTGCCGAATATGTAAAACTGGTCAATTAGCAAGAAATCATTTAAAATTAAGCATTTTCTAAAATTTTCTCTTATACGTTTAGAGATATATTTTTTTCATTAATGTTAATGTAAAAATTTTTAATTTTGCACCAAAAGAATCATAGAAAACTTACCTAACCTTATTACAAGAAGAACAATTTATTTTACCCTAACCCAAATAAATATATTTTAGATTTGCTTACAATAATTTAATACTAAACAAACACAGTGAAATATATTTTTTTCGTTAGGTTCAGAGTGATTTTGGCGAAATTATTGCATACACAAATTTTCACTTGTCCTATATGGCAAAATGAGCGTTGGTATTTAAGCCAAGATCGCAAATTCTGCCTATTCGGCACGACATATATATATATATATATATATATATGTCGTGCCGAATATGTAAAACTGGTCAATTAGCAAGAACTCGTTTAAACTTAAGTCATTTCTAAAATTTTCTCTTATACGTTTAAAGATATATTTTTTTTCATTAATGTTGATGTAAAAATTTATAATTTAGCACCAAAAGGAACTTAGAAAACTTACCTAACCTTATTATAACAAGCACAATTTATTTTAGCCTAACCCAACTAAATATATTTTTTTATTTGTTTATAATAATTTAATACTAAACAAACACAGTGAAATATACTTTTTTTCGTTAGGTTCAGAATGATTTTGGCTAAGTAATTGCATACACAAATTTTCACTTGTCCTATATGGCAAGATGAGCGTTGCTATTTAAGCCAAGATCGCAAGTTCTGCCTATTCGGCACAATATATATATATATATATATATATATGCATGCAATAAGATCACAGTAAACAGGTGATATCAGAATATGCAAAACAACCACTGTGATAAAAATAGTGAAATTCCAAGCGCATTCGTGACTTCACACATTATCAAGGAACTATAAAAACAATACATCACAGGAAGGCATTAAAAGGTCAAGACTACACCTCACTACCCCATCCCACAACAAAGCAACACATGATGTACTAAAACGACACCCGATTCTGTGAAACACACCTAATACTCTGCCCAAGAATTAAGATCTATTATTTGTTTAATGCATCATTAAATTCTTCCAAAATTTTATTAATTATAAATGAATCTAATTTATATAAACCAAAGGAAATATTCATATTATTTTCAAAACTGCTTTTTATGAAACAAGATTCAATTATATTCCTGTAAAGTAAAAGGACACAAGTGCAACTAATGTGACATTTTATTGTGGAAACGTTTCGCTCTCCAGGAGCTATATCAAGCCATTACAAACAATAACAAGCTCTACAAACAAACCTACTGCATGGGAATGGGGTCCCCCATCAGTGCCGTCCTAGCCAACTTATACATGGAACACCTAGAGTCCGAACACTTCGCCAACATCATCCCTTCAAGCGTCATTTGGTTACGTTACGTGGACGACGTCCTCGTAATAACTCCCAAACGTTTTTATGTACGGAATCTTCAGGCAAGGCTCAATGCAGTTGAACCGGCGATCCAGTTTACACTAGAAGAAGAGTCCAATGACAAGATACCTTTCCTCGACGTCCTCATTCACAAAGTAGACAACAACCTAAGATTTCAAGTTTATCGGAAACCCAGCAATAAAAATGATCTCACACACTTCTATTCCAGTCAAGATACAAAGGCCAAAAGAGGCATCATTGAAGAATTGAGACACTTATGCAACACATGGGAATCTTTATTGAAGAAACGTTTCGCCACACAGTGGCTTCATCAGTCCAATACAAAGTAGAAGTGGGTAAGGAGAGTAGAAGTTTGAGGTAATCAGTCCCTCAACCTGCAATCGATGTGTTCAGTCCATCACTCTTGTAGGAAGTGATGAAGTGATGGACTGAACACATCGATTCCGGGTTGAGGGACTGATTACCTCAAACTTCTACTCTCCTTACCCACTTCTACTTTGTATTGGACTGATGAAGCCACTGTGTGGCGAAACGTTTCTTCAATAAAGATTCCCATGTGTTGCATAAGTGTCTCAATTCTTCAACTTGTCGGTTTTCATAACCATTCATCACAGAGGCATCATTATTGGGTTTTTCCTAAGTGTTGAGATTTTTGGCCTTACCTGCCGTGTTTATTATAACTATATATAATGAACACTTAGCTGATAAATGACAGCAAATCGTCTACACAGCCGCCCCTGCAGACGAGGTCTAGAAGCTGTCGAAACCATCACAACAGTGGGCTGTCAAGAGATACAATTTGTAAGTATAAATTACCCCTAGGGGGTGTTATGTCAGCATATTTCATTCGATGATGGCTGACGAAATACTTACTTGTTTGGACTCAAAAGTCCACACCTTACTGCCGATTATAGGTTGATTACAAACTCCTTGTGACTCAAGAATTGCGCAATCCCCCGATCTACAAGAAATTCGTAACATACCTTGCTCTTTGTAACGTGAGCTATGGTGTTCTCAACACCTTCGACAGATATCGGTGACTTGATAGAAGCTGAAGTTTCCTTGGATGTCCACGTCTTCCATTGTCTAGGAAACGCACACTGGTACACTATGTTCCACAAGATTTGTCTTTATTGTTCACAATGTATCACAAGAGAAGCTGATCACACCTCTCTTATGTTTATCGTGTTTTGTGAGACACTTTGTCCACACTAACACACGGATCAGTGTTCTTTGTTGGTTCTCCTGGCGTCAGTGTCACTCTTAGTAGAGTCAGAGATAGTCTGCCAGACGCCACAGGGTTCCATGCCGTCACTGCCCCCAGCACAAAAAAAACGCTGACCTAGTACCTTGCATCCTTGTCACCTCCTCGATGAAGCAAAGCAGAATGTTTGTTTCTTGCTGTCTTAAGCAGAGACAACAATGTACACTATTTTTACTATGGTAATAAAGTGGGAGCAGGATTTTCCTTAATTGTCCTGCTAAGTAAGAGATGTACTGTCTCTTATAAAAATACACTTTGCAACACCGCTGCAAGGAGCAGAGGTCATTTGACCACGCATACGACATCTGTGATCAATTACTCACTCTAGCAGTAAACAAGATACTCGCCCCTTCCGAGAGGGCTTGGCCCCTCAGGGCTGAAAGGGGCTGAAGGGGCTGAAGGGGGCTGAAGGGGGCTGATACTCCCCTCCTGGAGAAAATTTCTCCACACTGGGGGGCGGCGGAGGTTCGCTGCAGGTGAACTATTCATCACTTAACATTAATTTAATTTTCTCACTCGCCACCACTGCTGCTTGTCTTTTCTGAACAGCTTTAGTCTGTGTGGTTTCTGGAGAATCACTAATTTTGTTTTCAACACTGTGTAATTCTAACGGCACTAGTTTATTTATTGTCCGCTTATTCACTACACCTTTGCTCAAAACATCAACTGTCTTGATGATTCCATTTGCATCAGGATATATGGTCACAATTTTTCCAAGTGGCCATTGGGACCTCGGACCATCATTGTCGATAATCACTATGTCACCAGGTCTTAAGGACTTATGATTTTCAGGAACACTAGCTCCATAGAAGTGTTCTCTCAATGAGGTGAGATAGTCTTCTCGCCAAATTTTCTCCCAACATTCAATCACTTTATTAAGGTGTTTGAATTTACGTCTGAGTTGCTCAGGTTCGAAATAAGTAGGATCCTCTATGATTTCTTTATCATTCATGGGAGGAACAGGTTCGAGCCTTCTGCCTTGGAGTAAATGAGACGGACTTAACACTTTTAAATTGTCCATATCATCGGTAACATAAGTTAGAGGTCTGTTGTTGACTCTATTTTCTATTTCAGTCACAACTGTACGGAATTCTTCTAAGTCTATTCTCTGACGATGAAGAGTCTTCCTTAAACAACGCTTTACAATGCCGATCATTCTTTCATAAAATCCGCCGTACCATGGAGATTTAGGAGGAATGTATCTCCAACGACATCTGCGTTGATTCAGCATCTGTTGTACTTCTGGTTGATCAAAGATCTTGCTTATATAAGCAGCACCAGTAACAAAGTTCGTTGCATTATCTGAAATCATCAGTCTAGGACATCCCCTTCTGGCTGCAAATCTTCTGAATAATTTGATAAAGGTTTCAGCAGACATGTCAGTGGCTACTTCTAGATGTACTGCTCTAGTTGTAGCACAAGTGAACAAACAGATGTACACCTTGATGGGAACTTTGTCAACAGTGTTGGTTAAAATTATTGGTCCAGTATAATCTACACCTGTCACCTCAAATGGAGTGATATGACAAACTCTTTCAGAGGGATATGGAGGTGGACCTGGATACTGACATACTCGCATATCGTAGTGACGACAAGTAATACAGTCCTTTATTTGTTTTTTCACACTTTGTCGACCTTGAGGTATCCAGTAGGATTGTCGTATATGACAAAGTGTGTCAGCTACCCCACCATGTAACACGTTACTGTGGGCGTTTTGCACAATCAGTTTTGTTAGCCAATGATTCTTGGGGATCAATATTGGATGTATGGCTTCTTTAGGTAGTGAAGAATTATGAATTCTTCCTCGACATCTCATAATCTTTTCTGAGTCGAGATAAAGTCCTAAAGAATTAATCATAACAGGTTTCTTTGGGGATTTATCTTGTGTTTCTAGAAATTTATATTCTGTAGAGAAAACGTCTTTCTGTATTAGTTTCACCCAGTATTTAATGGGTTCAAGACATTCATAATCAGGTTTCATTCCTTTAATGAATTTAAAGACAAGAGCTGTAACTCTTAATAGTTTACCCAAAGATGAGTATTTAGATCCATCAATGACTATTTCTGTTGTGTCTGCTGCAGTATTTACACAACTTATTTCTGCTGTGTTCAAGCAGACTGTTTCTTCTGGCATAATGTGAGCTTTTTGCTGAGGCCAGTTATTTCCATTAGAGAGCCAGTTCGGTCCGTGGAGCCATAATTTATTATTCACAAATTTCTTGAGTGGGACACCACGTGACAACATGTCAGCTGGATTCTCTTGGGTAGAGACGTGGAGAAAGAGATAATCTCTCTGCATCTCTTTTATTTCTGCTACTCTGTTCAGTACATAGACCAACTTACTCTTATTATTTCTTAACCACTGGAGAACTGCCTCATTATCACTCCAGATCACGGTTTTCTCAATAGTGAGATGATCAAGTACTTTGTTGAGATAGACAGCTAATTTTGTACCTACATAGAGTGCTGTCAGTTCCAATTGTGGTACTGTTCTGACCTTCAAGGGTGCTACCCTGGCCTTTGAAGTAATTAGTGTACTTCCTTCAGCATTACTCATGTAAGCTACAGCGCCATAACCTCTGGTTGACGCATCACAGAACACATGTAATGTGTACTTGTTTCCCTCTTGACCTATTTGTCTGGGAAATTTAATTTGATGAAGTTGTTTAAACTCCTTGGATATTTCATCCCATGCTTGACTCATTTCTAGAGGCAAGTTCTCATCCCATCCAATTTTGAGTTTCCATGCATCTTGCATAAGGATTTTACCTTTTATGGTAATTGGTGAGACGAGTCCTAGAGGATCAAAACATTGTGATACCTCTGACAGTAAACTACGTTTAGTGAGTGGACTGCATGATTTATTGTTTATCTTTTTGAGACTCAGAGTATCTTCCTGTGTGTTCCAATTAAGTCCCAGCATATTGTTGCAATCAGGAATTTCAGTTTCAGGGAAATCTTCTTTGATAAGTTCCCTTAATTGCTTTGAATTTGTATTCCACATCCTTAGAGGCATATTTGCTTCTTTCATCTCCTTGTTAGCTTCTCTGTATAAGGATTTCAAATCATCCTCTTTATTCACAGTACCTTGAAGATTGTCCACATAGAAACTTTTCTTTAAGACTTCTTTGAAGGGACTTTCAGATTTCTTCAAATGTGTATTTAGAGTAGCTTCTAGTAAGAATGGAGAGGATGTTGCACCAAATAATACTGATTTGAAACGATAAGTTTTCACAGGACTTTGA
This sequence comes from Cherax quadricarinatus, assembly GCF_038502225.1. Classification (NCBI taxonomy): domain Eukaryota; kingdom Metazoa; phylum Arthropoda; class Malacostraca; order Decapoda; family Parastacidae; genus Cherax; species Cherax quadricarinatus. Next base: position 49,887 of record NW_027197626.1, on the reverse strand, counting down.
GGATCATGTGGATTTTCAGGCCACAAGAATCGAGTATAATCTCTATCTATTTCTTGTAGTCCTACTCTTAAGAAAGCCTTGGAAATATCAGCCGTGTAGGCATATGGGTTTGTGCGAAATTTCATAAGCACGTCTCCAAGCTTCTCAGTTAGTGAAGGTCCGGTCATCAGACAGTCATTAAGACTTGCTACATCTTTATTTGCACGTGAGCTGCAATTATATACAACACGTAGTGGAGTGGTTTCAGAATCTTTCCTGACTCCATGGTGCGGGAGATAATGAGCGTCTGTCTTCAACTTATCTTCGACTATTTCCTCAATGAATTTATTGTCCAACTGTTCTTGTATGATATTATCATAGACAGTCAGTAGCTCTGGATTCTTCCTGAGCTCATGTATTTGTGCTTTCATCTGTCCGAAAGCCATGCGATAATTGCTAGGCAGATGTGGTGGATTTAATTTCCATGGTAACCTAACCCAATACTGTCCATCTTTATATTTGACAGTGTCCAAATATTGGTTATAAGTCTGAGACTCTTGTGGGCTTGGTTTATTTACATCAATACCTATCGCATCTAAATCCCACAACTTATCAACTGGTTCATTCATTTCTTCCAGTAATGATAATTTTTGCTGTGGTACATGATCAGCGGTTATTCTCGTAACTAGTACATTTTCCACTGAATCAATATCAGCTTCTTTCCCACTTTGAGAGGGAATGGGACCACATATCATGTGGCCTCCTGCTGTTTTCAGCAAGTGAACATCATGTTTACTTACTATATTTTGCACAAAACAGTGATAATAATCACCTCCAATGATTAAATCAATTGGACTAATTGTGTCCGTCTGTATGTCAGGACAGGCTAACTTGACCTTAGCTGCTTTCAGTGCTGCAACTGTTTCTTTTAATCCCTGGATCTGCACAGACTTAGGCAAATCATCTACTACCACAGCTTCTACTGTCTTTTTCCTGTTTCCTAGACCAACAGTAATTTTGGCTAGGTCATATGTCTGTTTACCAGAATTATGGAAAAAACCAGCTATATCTAACTGTATTTTGGCATAGGGTTGTTTATTCAGTTTCTGCAACACTGATCTTCTTATGAAGGACCTTTGTGAGCCTTGATCAAATAGTGTTAGCACATTGGTTTTGTGTAATTTATTAGATAACTCAACTCGAGCTATCGGGAGAGCAGTTGCTTTAAACTTATCTCTCACATTTAATGCTGTTGCTTGTTGACTTCCTGATTCTGTGGAAGTCTGCTGCTGTTCAGCAAAAGTATTTGGGCATAATGCTGTATGATGCATACCCTTGCATTTAAAACACTTCTTCAGTGAGCATTTTCCTCCCTTGTGTTCACCTAAACACTTGATGCATCTTTTCAGCTGATGAACACGTTGTTTACGTGCCTCCACTGATGTGTATTGAATACAATACTGTGCCCAATGTGTTCCATCACAAAGTACACAATTTGGAGTACGTTTATGTGTGACAGTTTGTTTACTGTCTGTTGTATTCACAGCTTGATAAATGCCTATATGGGATTTCCCATTATGTGGTTTAGTGGGAGTAGTTATACTCTTTTTATACTGAGTTGAAGGTTTATTATCCACGGGATTTGTGGATTTTTCATCTTGTCTCGTTGCTTGCATGCATGAAACTATTGTTTGTAAACCATTGCTAATTTCCTCACAAGTGAAATAGCGTTTATTGAACATAATATTTAATCGTTCAATAGTTTGTGGTGACAACTTATCTTGTACAATACCACTGATAAACCAATCACATTGTCTTAGGTCATATTTAGCATCTAGAGATCTGAGACTATTGTCTAATGTAATTCTAAATGCCTGTAAGTCTGAAAAACAATGTTTGGGTGGCTTCAAGCTTGATATTAAGACTGCATGTCTAACTCTGGCCTTGTCAGCATCAAAGTAATTGTCTGCTAAGACACGTAAGGCTATTTCATAATTACCTTTAACCACCGGAAATGACTTAATCAGTTCATAGGGTTCTCCCTTCACAAGACATTTAAGGTAATTGAACTTAGCAATCTCATCTATGTCAGTTCGTGAATTTACTATGGATTGAAAACCACTAATGAATTCTTCATAATTATGACCTTGGAAAATAGGTAATGACAATGTAGGTAAGCTTGGTAATGGGACACTTGTTGTTGTTACAGGTGTAACAGGTGTTTGACCACTAGTTACAGTAGGTCTCTGTGACAGAGTTTTACGGCAGATAGCCTGTACTCCTGTCCACCTTAATTGTTGATCACTAAAAGTATCCAAAACATTTTTAATTTCATCCTCAGATGGATCTGATTCAAGAAATTTATTTTCATAATGTGTATAGTCTGAATTAATTATTTTCATACGTTGTGTAAATAATCCAAACTTGACCTCAAGATCATCAAAATCTATGTTTGTATCTTGAGTTAATCCTATACAGACTGAAATTAGATTTTCTAATTGTGTAATCTTAGTCTGTAAAGACTGAAACTGAGTTTTCAAACAAGCCATTTTAATGGTATACTGAAAATTCTAGCACCACACTTAGAGTGTTTAAAAAACACTGTACTGCTATAAACAGCTGAGTTTTTGTTATGCTTAAGTCAGCAATAATCGAGTCAGACACTACTGACCCACTAAGCTTAACCTCAGGGTCAATGACCATGAAGGGTACACCGTACATGTGGCTGATGTTTACGGCTTGTGTGCTGTGTCAGCCTGACCATGATGATTAATCGTAAATAACGATGTTATACACTTCATTCACTATACACTATAAATGTCACTGTATAACTGTAATCACACGTGAATATTACTTACACATATATAAATTTCACTGTTAATATATATTTGAAAGCTTACACTTTATATATAAGTTCCTTTAATATAACAGGTAGATCTATAAGAAACAAACTTTAACACAATCTTGTCTCTTAATTTCTGTCTATAAACATTATAAACACTGTGTATATATACTCTCAGACAAACAACATCACTTGGGTGTTGTCTTAATCAGCGATTTCGCCAGATTGGAGCAGTTGATGGAGGGTGCAGGATACCATCTCCAGTCTTCTTGTTGGGTGAGTCACCCAGCTCCCATTTTCGTTGGGTGAACGCTGGGTGAGCGCCTGTTTTCTTTTGGCTGCCCATTCTCTGTGATTGAGTCTGGAGGGACTCATTTATACTGATTTATATTGTAAAACACTAGTTTTACAGCTTTTTTTGAAGGACCTTGGCTCATAGGTTATTTGTTCACTGTAGTACAACATATTTGGACCACAGTGTGGTCTTTATCCGGTTCGAGCACGACCAAAATTCTGTTGAGATTTTTGGCCTTACCTGCCGTGTTTATTATAACTATATATAATGAACACTTAGCTGATAAATGACAGCAAATCGTCTACACAGCCGCCCCTGCAGACGAGGTCTAGAAGCTGTCGAAACCATCACAACAGTGGGCTGTCAAGAGATACAATTTGTAAGTATAAATTACCCCTAGGGGGTGTTATGTCAGCATATTTCATTCGATGATGGCTGACGAAATACTTACTTGTTTGGACTCAAAAGTCCACACCTTACTGCCGATTATAGGTTGATTACAAACTCCTTGTGACTCAAGAATTGCGCAATCCCCCGATCTACAAGAAATTCGTAACGTACCTTGCTCTTTGTAACGTGAGCTATGGTGTTCTCAACACCTTCGACAGATATCGGTGACTTGATAGAAGCTGAAGTGTCCTTGGATGTCCACGTCTTCCATTGTCTAGGAAACGCACACTGGTACACTATGTTCCACAAGATTTGTTTTTATTGTTCACAATGTATCACAAGAGAAGCTGATCACACCTCTCTTATGTTTATCGTGTTTTGTGAGACACTTTGTCCACACTAACGCACGGATCAGTGTTCTTTGTTGGTTATCCTGGCGTCAGTGTCACTCTTAGTAGAGTCAAAGATAGTCTGGCAGACGCCACAGGGTTCCATGCCGTCACTGCCCCAAGCACAAAAAAAAACGCTGACCTAGTACCTTGCATCCTTGTCACCTCCTCGATGAAGCAAAGCAGAATGTTTGTTTCTTGCTGTCTTAAGCAGAGACAACAATGTACACTATTTTTACTATGGTAATAAAGTGGGAGCAGGATTTTCCTTAATTGTCCTGCTAAGTAAGAGATGTACTGTCTCTTATAAAAATACACTTTGCAACACCGCTGCAAGGAGCAGAGGTCATTTGACCACGCATACGACATCTGTGATCAATTACTCACTCTAGCAGTAAACAAGATACTCGCCCCTTCCGAGAGGGCTTGGCCCCTCAGGGCTGAAAGGGGCTGAAGGGGCTGAAGGGGGCTGAAGGGGGCTGATACTCCCCTCCTGGAGAAAATTTCTCCACACTAAGAGCATACCGAATTTGTAGTCCTGAGTTTCTTGACGAGGAATGTACCTACATTCACCAAACATTCACTGAGTTACAATTTCCTCCTTTTTTCATCAAAGACTGCAAGAAAAGAGCTCTTCAGATCATTAATTCTCCACGCATCAACACCGCTCCCAACAAAGTTATAATTCTTCCCAACACCCAGGTTGCACTGAACGTCTCAAAAGTACTTTCACAAGCTAACACCAGAGTCGCCATCGCTTCTAGCACTTCAATAAAGGATCTAACCAGGACAAAACCCAAGCACCACGAACCAGTCAATGCAGGAGTTTACACTATACCCTGTGGAGGCTGTGACAAGATCTACGTAGGTGAAACAGCAAGAAACCTCGACACCCGCCTCAATGAACACATTTACGCATGTAGGAACGACAACTTGAACAACGCCTGTGTACAACACCGAAATTCCACCAATCATCTCATGAAATTCAGAGACGCCCAATTAGTGATCAAAGAAACTAATTTCCGCAGACGCAAGTGCCTTGAATCAGCACTGATCGCTGTTTCGAATACAATTAAACAAAACAACGGCAGCTTCACCATCTCCGAAGTCTTAGCAAGAATCCTCCTGAAAACAGTAAACCCTGCCATCACATAGTCTCTCCTGTTATACTACACAAAGCACATTACAGAGAGTGAACACTGAAACAACCTGCCTCTTTCCAGTCTATATTTGCCCAACCTATTTTTATGATACCCAAGTAATAGCTTTTATATCCTTTTACTCATGTACGAATTAATTGCTCTACCATATTGTATTATTTTTGTTACTACTACTACTACTACTACTACTAGTGAACATCGAAATGGTACCTCACTAGTATTGCACCTCACTCAGAGCCTTTATATACCCTCTATGTCCATGTATTGTTTGTAATGGCTTGATAAAGCTCCTGGAGAGCGAAACGTTGCCACAATAAAATGTCTCATTAGTTGCACTTGTGTCCTTTTACTTTACATATTTTCGGTAATTCTACCAACTTATTACAATTATATTCCTGTCGACCATGGACTTGCTTGATACAACTTTCTCAGAATTTTGAAAATCAATTGGGTGGTTAAAGTCTCTCACATAAATAAATAGAGCATTAGAATCTTGTCCACTTCTAATGCTATATTTATGTTGTTTTAATCTAAGTTCGAGACTTTTACCAGTTTGACTGTAATAAACTTTATCGCAAATTTTACAAGGAATCTTATGGACACATCCATCAGCATTTTGGGAGGAATTTTTTATCAAAAGTTTTTTTTTACTGAATCAAGATTTTTAAATACAACTTTTAATATAAAAATTTGGGAAGAATTTAATGATACATTAAACAAATAATAAATCTTAATTCTTGGGTAGAGTACTAGGTGTGAAAGTTAAGACACATGTGCAACATCTGGATATCTTTATTGTAGACGTTTCGCCATCCAGTGGCTTTATCAATACAGATTCTAGGACATAATAGGAACACAGTAGAACTATATACAAAAGATGAGGTAATCAGTCCCTCGGCCTTGGAGTAGGTGTGTTTCACAAAGCCGGGTGTCGTTATGCGTCGGGTGTTGCTTTGTTGTGGGATGTGATGGTGAGGTGACCCTTTATATGCCTTCCTTTGATGTATTGGTTTTATAGTTCCTTGATAATGTGAAAAGTCATGAAAGCACTTGGAATTTCACTATTCTTTCACAGTGTTTGTTTTACATATATATATATATATATATATATATATATATATATATATATATATATATATATATATATATATATATATATATATGTATATATATATATATATATATATATATATATATATATATATATATATATATATATATATATTTATATATATATATATATATATATATATATTATATATATATATATATATATATATATATATAATTTATTTATTAACACAACGGCCGATTCTCACCAAGGCAGGGTGGCCCGAAAAAGAAAAACTTTCACCATCATTCACTCCATCACTGTCTTGCCAGAAGGGTGCTTTGCACTACAGTTTTTAAACTGCTACATTAACATCCCTCCTTCAGAGTGCCGGGACTGTACTTCCCATCTCCAGGACTCAAGTCCGGCCAGCCGGTTTCCCGGAATCCCTTCATAAATGTTACTTTGCTCACACTCCAACAGCACGTCAAGTATTAAAAACCATTTGTCTCCATTCACAATATGTTCCAATTAAGAACACCTACCAGGATTATCATCAATAGGCTGGTGCGTAAACACCTGCAGCTCGTTTTGGAAAAGTTAGTTAGTTTAATATGTTTATTATGCACCCCATACCCATCCTGTGGGCGGTAGTCAAAAGATTACAGAGGTACATAATTGGTCCAGGGACTGGACTCCAAAGTTTTGATAGCTGAGCAAGTTACAGAGGTAATGAACTCACAATTTACAAAGGTAATGAACTCACAATTTACAAAGGTAATGAACTCACAATTTACAAAGGTAATGAACTCCAGGTAAGTCTGGTCACAATCATGACAAGTTACAAAGGTATTTACAGATTACAGAGGTACGTAATGGGTCCAGGGACTGGGCCCCCAAAGTTTTGATAGCTGAACTAGGTACAAAGGTAATGAGCTCACAAGTTACAAAGGTAATGAATTCTGTAGAATGGTTACTTACGTTTATACTTTGGCTACAATCATGAACAAATTATAGAGTAATGAGCAATTCACACTTCCACACCCGGTCACAACTGTAATGAGTTATTGGTGCAAATATTGATTGTTGAGTCACACACACACACACACACACACACACACACACACACACACACACACACACACACACACACACACACACACACACTTTAGTTTAATATCTTTATGCACCCCATACCCATCCTGTGGGCGGTAGTCAAAAAATTACAAAGGAACATAATGGGTCCAGTGACTGGACCCCAAAGTTATGATAGCTGAACTGTTTGGAAAAGGCAAGAAGATTCTGCATTTCCTTTCTCATTTCAGAATCAAGACAAGTGTTGTATATGTGAAGTCAGTGAGGGAGGAAACATAACGGTCACCTATGGGTAAGTGTCTGTGAGGGGGGGGGGGCCACATGGAGGAGAAGATGAGGCATAAAACTGTGTTCCCCCCTCCACCTTCCCGTTACTTTTTCCCAAACAGGTGTGCATTTACCGTGCACTCTCGTTTCGATAATGGAGTGTTTGTTCATCGTGTGTATAGTACATAGCAGCGTGTCGTTTGTAGTGGGGGGCTGTGCACAGTGCATAGTGTTGTTTAGTGGGAGGCAGTGAGTGCCTCCTCAGGTCCTCACCCCACCTCCTCCCCTGCCTCATCCCCATCACTCATCACACCTCCTCCACACCTCCCTCCCTCCCCTGCCAACCACTGGGAGGGGGTACCCCCTTCTCTACCCCGCCCCACCACCACAATGAACCACATGCGGTATGTGCCATGTGCCATTTTCCCTTCAACCTGGGCTTACCACACAGTTTGAGGTATGGCAGATGATGCAGCCAGCCAGCCACAAAGCCAGGGAAACAATGCACTCAACAATGAAAGAAGAGGCACATGTCAGGTGTGTGGAGAGTTTCGAGAAAGCAACAGAACCGGCCTAATTCGTGCACACAGTGGGTGTGCGGGATCACATATGCCTCCAGCAGAGAGCAGCCCACAGCCTCCACAGGCAGATAAGTTTCATTGGCAACCTCCTTACTTGCGAAGATCTGTCATTCAAATCCACTGCTAGCAGTACCTTACCCCACATTCCTAAAGTGGCTCGCCCATATGCAGCAGGGAAATTCACAGACCTTAAGCAGGTGAATGGAGGTTCCACCAACTTAGAAGCCCGAGGCACCATCCAAGCATGGCACAACCTACTCCTGTTCAGTAATGTCTGTCTTGCAGTTCCTGAAGGACGAGGTAAACTGCTAACCACATCAGTCATCAAGGCAGTGCACAACTACCCAAGAATAGATAACTGTGTCCCTCTGCCCCAAGATCGCAGGAATCACAGAGGAAGACCCAAGATAAATTCCACTGAAAACGAGAAAATTTGCGCTCAGGTTAGCAAAAAAATCGATGAAGGTAAGACAGTGGGAGCAATCAGAATAATTACAAGTGACGACACTTGCTCCCAAAGATGAGGCCACAGCCCAAGCATTAAAAGACAGGCACCCAACAAGGGACACCATAGACGTCAACAACAACCGTGAGGAGCACCTCATCACTGAACAATTAATTTTTGCCAGAATCAGAAGTCTACAAGGCCATAGTGTCATTTTCAGCAGGATCCGCAGGAGGTCACACTGGAGTTCGACCACAACACCTCAAAGAAATGGTAAATCCAGTACTCGGCACATCTGCATCAATTCTTCTCACCAAGTTAACAACCTTCGTCAACAACTACCTGGCTGGGCAGATTCCAGAAGAAATTAAACCTTTCTTTTTTTGGAGCCTCATTACGCACTTTGAAAAAGAAGGATGGGGGAATCAGACCCATTGCTGTTGATAACACTTTTTGCCGTTTCGTTGCCAAAGTAGCAGCAAGGAACATCATTCGACTGGAAGCAGTCAGTTTACTCCAGCCACACCAACTGGGCTTTGGGGTCTCTCAGGGCAGTGAAGCCGCAGCTCATGCATCAAGGGCCTACATCAGGGACCTTCCAGAAGACAAGGCCATAGTCAAATTTGACTCTAGAAATGCCTTTAATATGGTGAAAAGAAATGTGGTCTTGCCAGCCGTTCGGGATTGGTTCTCCAGTCTTTTTCCCTTCATTTCAGCTGGCTACAGCAAACCCTCAAATCTTTTGTTTGGCAAACATGAAATTCCCGCATCAGAGGTTGTTCAGCAGGGTTATCCCCTCGCCCCACTTCTCTTCTGTTTGGCAGTAAGACAACTAATTTCCAGCCTATGGAGCAAGTTCAACATCTGGTACCTGGATGATGGCACTCTTGCAGGTACTGAAGAGTCCCTGCTACAGGACCAACAACTGCTGAAGACACAGGGAGAAGCCTTGGGACTCATCCTCAATCCCTCCAACTGTGAAATCATCACGGCGAACGAGGAAATAATCAATGCTGTGTGAACAATCCTCCCTGAAGTCCCTACTACCACTGGGTAACCAGGCCATCCATACAGTTCTCAAGGACAAACTGAATGAGCTAAAGAGAATGGAGGAGAGAATAAGAGATCTTGATGTCCACGATGCTCTGCATCTCCTCACAAGGTGTCTTACTCTGCCAAAACTCACTTCCTGATATGTGTAACCTCTTTCAACAACCAACCACTTGACGAATATGACTCGCTCCTAAGATCAATCTTTAAGGCACTGAATCTGTCACTGAACGATCAGCAATGGAATCAGGCAACTCTCCCAGTGCAACTGAGAGGTGTAGGGGTGCGCAAAGCAACGCAGGTAACTTTACATGCATTTCTGTCTTCGTGTTTGGCTTTCAGTGGATTAGTCAAGGAGATCGTCCCTGAACGCCAGAGAGGCGCGGTAGGAGCTCAAGACCCCAGGCTCATTAAAGCAGCCGAGGGGTAGGATACCTTTGCCGACTCATCCAGTAGACCAGCTCCTCCCAAAGAGCACAGACAGTCAAACTGGGACAAACTAATCGTGGAAAAAATAGCCAACACAATGCTCACCAACGCTTCAGGAAAGGACAAAGCTCATCTAGCGGTGTAGGCACCACATTCAAGAGATTTCCTTCTAGCTGTTCTCAACTCCTCCCTGGGCACTCGACTCGACCCACAGGCCATTCGGATTGGTGTTGCTCTTCACCTAGCCGCCCCCACATTCACCGAACATTGGTGTATTTACGGCAGGGTGACGGCAGATCAATTCGGACTTCATGGTCTCGTGTGTCAATCATCAGAAGGGAAGTATGCCAGACATGAGGAGGTCAACGACATCATAAAGAGAAGCCTTGCCACAGCCTGTTGCACAGCTCAACGGGAACCCTAAGTACAGAGGTCTGACAGAAGTCAAAAGCATCCTGATGGAGTCACTATGCTATCCTGGAAGCATGGTAAGCAAATTGCCTTGGCCTACACCTGTGCCGCAACATTGGCAGACACCTACTTTCCATACTCTGTAGTTGAAGTGGGTGGAGCTGCCAGCCACGGGGAGACCCAGAAGACTCACAAATATGAGGGCCTTTCCCTTTGCTACCCCCTTGCTATAACTTCATCCCAACAGGGTCGGAAAGCTGGGTGAAAAACTCATCATAAAAACCAAGGATCACAGGGTGTCCAGCTTCCTCTTTCAGAGATTCAGTGTTGCGATCCAGAGGGGAAATATCTGCAGCATTCTGGGCACGCGGCTCACCACCGAGGAGCTGGACGAAGTATTCGAGAGGTAGCTCTGAGATATCCTCAATGTTGTTGTTCTCCCTATTGCATTTTTGTCAATGAATTTTGTCAATGTATTTTATCTTTAAATAAAGTCTATATAAAATATAGGGGATGAGAAAACGATTTTTTAACAGCTTCAGGGAGAACCTTGAGTTCATGCTGAAGCAAATTTATTCTTTTCTCTGAGGATGAGGGTTCCCAAGACAGTTCCAGAGGTGGTACCTATTGATTACATATATATATATATATATATATATATATATATATATATATATATATATATATATATATATATATATATATATATATAATATTTTTTTCATCTCATCCCCTGCATGCATCAGCCTTACTAGAGAATTTAACAATGCAAGGAATTCGCGAGAGCAGGCGAAATATACACAAACACTGATCTCTGGCCTGCTCTCGCGAATTTCTTGCATTGTTAAATTTTCTAGTAAGGCTGATGCATGCAGGGGATGAGATGAAAAGCTGTAACCCTTCTCCCTGAAAGCTGGCTGCCTTGGATCAAACGTGTAGCGCAAGCTACAAGCCAAGGTATTGTCCAGTGTGGGCAGATTGGTAAAGCACCATATATATATATATATATATATATATATATATATATATATATATATATATATATATATATATATATATTTATATATATATATATATATGTCGTGTCGAATAGGCAGAATTTGCGATTTTGGCTTAAATAGCAACGTTCATCTTGCCATAAAGGACAAGTGAAAATTTGTGTATGCAATAATTTAGCCAAAATCATTCTGAACCTAACGAAAAAAATATATTTAACTGTGTTTATTTAGTATTAAATTACTGTAAACAAATGTAAAATATATTTAGTTGGGTTAAGCTAAAATAAATTGCTCTTGTTATAAGGTTAGGTAAGTTTTCTAAGATTCTTTTGGTGCAAAATTAAATTTTTTACATTAACATTAATGAAAAAAATATATCTTTAAACGTATAAGAGAAAATTTTAGAAAGGACTTAATTTTAAATGAGTTCTTGCTAATTGACCAGTTTTACATATTCGGCACCACACACACACACACACATATATATATATATAATATATATATACATATATATATATACATATATATATATATATACATATATATATGCAATAAGATCACAGTAAATAGGTGATTTCAAAATATGCAAAACAACCACTCTGAAATAATAGAGAAATTCCAAGCGCTTTCGTGACTACTCACATTATCAAGGAGCTATGATAATGTGAGTAGTCACGAAAGCGCTTGGAATTTCTCTATTATTTCAGAGTGGTTGTTTTGCATATATATATATATATATATATATATATATATATATATATATATATATATATATATATATATATATATATATATATATATATATATATATATATGTATATATATATATATATATATATATATATATATATATATATATATATATATATATATATATATATATATATATTATTGTGCCCACGAACGAGTGGTATTGATCATTAGCAACACTGCGACTAGCCAAGGACTCGAGAAATGACCTCTCATTTCAATATCTTTTTAAAAAAAGTCACCCCTAAATGAAAAAAAAACGAGATACGAAAAGAAGTAACTTGAATGCATATTTCATGTAATATTACAGCATCGTTATGATGTTTATTCATATATTACTACTTATTGCTTAGAATAAACCGAAGTTGTAGTTTGTTTTTGTTTCTGAAGCCAACATACAGTTTCTGCATAACTTTGATTGCACTTTCAGCTTACTGATTACCTCTCGGTATATTGAGTGTGGACGGCTCCTGCTTCCAGTGATTTTTCAATGAGCTCAGTGTTTTATTGTAAGGTTTCAATATTTCTGACAAATTTTTGAAGTCATTTTCATCGTACATCTGATCAGTAAACCAATAATCTGTCCAGGTGTATGAAATAAATCTGCATATTTTCTCCAAAGTCTTATAGGTATAAGAATGAATGCAAGATGAGCTAGAATGGCTCTTGAGTTCCACCTCGTATTGCTGATGTTCGGAATTTTCTGAAAGGTAAAGGAAAGTGGCATTTTTCTTCAATGAATTTGAACACTCGTGTTAGATGGTACAAAAACTTTATATCATCTCTCCATCCCGATTTATGGAGGATCTGTTCTGTTCCATTAAGTAAGTAGGTAAGTAAGTTTATTCAGGTATACACAAATACAGTTACATAGATTATCATACATAGCAGCATATGTGTAGAGAACCTGGGATAACCCAAAAAAGACAGACAGAGTGACTTATTTCCACTAGGGTCCTTTTACCTTATTTTTATAATATAAAGGTTATAATATTTTCTTATTATTCTGTAATGAAGATAACATCTTATTATTATACTAAAAAGACTATCTTCTACACGAGGGTCATTAAGACTATCTACAATACGAGGGTCATTACTAGGAATAAGGTAAAATTACAAGTGTGTTAGCTAAAAAATAAAAAAATCATTCCCCTACCTCTCTGTAGCTACATTCATCAAACATCTTTCAGTCTTCTTGAACTGGTTCATGCTATGACTGGCTTTGACATGTGCGGGCAGTCTGTTCCATTCCTTTATTGCTGTACAATAAAAGGTGTTTGAAGCCTGGCCACTGACTGTGGGTACTACAAAGTTGTGCTCTCTCCCCCTAGTACTATGATTGCTTTGGTTCCCGACCTTGACAAAATTGACAGCAAGATATTCTGGACACTGTGATCAATTTTATAAACATGATTTAGCTTCAGTTGTTATACTCTGTCTTCAACATTCAGCATATCCAACTGCTGTAATTCATTCTGGCCTACATGTTCTCTTGGACCCAGGCCTAGGATGAATCTTACAATTTTGTTCTGGGTGATTTGCAGTCTATCTTTCAGTTTTTTTTTTGTCAAGGCAGAGTACCATGAAGAGCAAGCGTTATCCATATGACACTGTATAAGGGCTAGACATAGGGTTCTGCGAGCCTCAGTAGGTAGACAATGTGCTTGTCTATAGAGGAACTTCAGTCTGACATTCGCTTTCTTTACTACACTGTTCCCTATCAATTCTCCTGACATGCATGGGTCAAAGGGGATTCCAAGATATTTTACTGATGAAACCAAAGTGATGGGCTCCCCATTACACTGGACATTAAAATTATTTACCCTTCTCAGTTTATGCTTCGTGCCAAAGAGAATGACTTCAGTTTTCCAGAGGTGTAATGATAGTTTGTTGCCTACTAACCATTTGCTGCAGGACTCCAGTTCCAGTGTTAATACATTAGATATATCTTGTGGGTCTTTACCTGACACTAACAGAGCACTGTCATCTTCATACAGTAGGAGTTTGCACTTGACACTGATAGGCATGTCATTGACATAGCATAAGAATAATAAGGGACCCAGAATACTACCTGAGGAACTCCACATGCTATCGGCAGGGGTTCTGATTCCGTTTTGTTAATTTTGACAATTTGTCTCCTGTTGCTAAGGTAGGACTTGAACCAGTCTACAGAGCCTATACCGATAGCTTGAAGTTTCTTACATAATATATTGTGGTTGACAGCATCGAAGGCCTTTTGCAGGTCTATGGTTACCATACCTATGAGGTTCCCCTTTGACATTTCAGTTCTCAGGTAATCCATCAGATTAATAAGGGAGGTGTCGGTTGAATAAGATCTTCTAAATCCCAATTGATAGCTATGGAGAATGTTGTTGTCATTAAGGTACTTAACTACTTGACAGTACACCACTCTCTCTAGAATTTGGGATATTATACTGAGTATACTAACAGGCCTATAGTTGCTTTCATCAGACCTACTATTTTTCTTGAAGATAGGAGTAACTCTGACCTCCTTGAACCACTCTGGTACGGTATTAGTGGTGATTGAAAGATTTATTATGTGAGCAATAGGGATTGACAGTTCAGAAGCACCATCTTTTAGGAACTTAGACGGGATGTTATCGGGGCCAGTGCTCTTAGTTGGGTTTAACCTGCTTAGTTCTTTTTGAATAAAGTCATGAGATACAGTTACTAGTTGACAACTGTTTGGGGTTACCCCTTTATTGGTATAGTATGTTTGAAACTTATCAGAGTCTGTGTTAAAGATATTTGATGCAGCTGGTAGTTTACTTACTAGTGTAGTTTACTTACCAGTTGGGATACAAATGGATACTCTATATTTGGAGTACTGGTTTTAGAACCAAGATTTTCATCCATTACCAAACGGAGAAACCCGTCCAGAACTTGATGCAGACAACTAATGAGCTATGGTTTGCTAATCCACTTCTCTAAGAACATTCGTTGCAGTTTAACAACAGCTTCACTCTTTTTCCCTGTCTTAACGTTTGTTGTATCAGCAATGATCATCTTTATTGCATTCAATGAGCTGTATTCACAATAGCTTTTGTCATTCCTTCAGCAACAGTTTCAGTCTTGCCATCTTTCAAATGCAGTGCATCCATCTTTACTTTGAATCTTTCATTTCTAAGTACTAATACCTGATACTCATTTTCTTTAATGCGCTTTCCTTCGAAATGTAAAGACCATTCTTCCATTTGTAACTTTTCCATCATTTCCTTCTTCAATTTAGCAGCTTCTTTGTATGTTGACTAGTAAATTGCTGCTTGACTTCTTGTAGGAATGTCAACGCCATCAAGTGACAAGTGTTTGCATATCTTGACGGCTTTGCTTGTTGATATTTTTGTGGATGTCACCAAACTGGCTGCAACTTTACCTTTGTTGTGTTTTCTGGTCTTCATCTTCATATTCCCTCACTTCACATTCACTACCACCGTCACTCGACGCCAATTAGTAATTTTCTGAGTTGTTACATATGAGTAATAATGTAAGTATATGGTTATTCATATTTTTCATTGATCTGAGTTGTCATTTAGTACTTTCCTGAGTTGCTACTTATGATATATGGTGATTCATAGTTTTTATTTAGGGTGACCTTTCTTGAAAACTGTGAGGAATTAAGGACTTTTCCATTGTTTTTACATAGTTCATCTATTTATGACACAGATGTTTTATTTGGAAAAAATGAAAAAGTTATAACCCTAATAACAACCACGGGGGGATTAGAATGATAGCTTTAGGCCTTTCGTGTTGCAATAAACACATCATCAGGAGCTTGCAAAATTGCAGAAAAGAGGAGGGTTTCCACACGAATACGTTCCCAGAGGACCACGTTCACTGTCTCTCCCTCTCTCACTCCAGTGAACGCGGTCCTCTGGGAACGTATTCGCGTGGAAACTCGCCTCTTTTCTGCAATTTTGCAAGCTCCTGATGTGTTGATTGCAACACAAAAGGCCTAGAGCTATGATTCTACTCCCCCCGTGGTTGTTTTGCATCTTGTATCGCTTGGTTGCCGATATTTGCTTTACACACACACACACACATACATATATATATATAGATATATATATATATATAGATATATATATATATATATATATATATATATATATATATATATAGGCGTGAATTGAAGTATAAGGGCTTGAGGTCATGCAATACGGGGACACCTTTCTTGCATCATGCAGGGAAGGTCATACGGTACAGAATTCTATTTCAGTTAAAACCCAGAATGCTCTATTCTCTTGGCTTCTGATTTTCAGCCCAACGAATGGTTCATGGAACATTAACAGGTGCAACTGCCCTCTGCTTAATTTTCTGTAGACAATTTGCGGGATTATTTTGAGTGTGCTAACATCAAATATCTTGTTATGATGGGTTTTAAAGTTCCATCACTTGTGTGCCACTCAGAAGAAATTGATGCTAATGGAGATTATGGATGTCAATTCGTACTTTTAATCTAGAAATAGCATAGTATTAATTTACATTAAAAAACTTGAGGTTTGTTTCTCAAGGGGGAAGTTGCCTTCATGCTAGTGAGGAGCACTTGATCCAAGGAACTTAATTTATTTGAAAAAAAAATACCATGTTTGGGGTTTGAACCCGCGATCAGAGAGTCTCTGATCGCGGGTTCAAACCCCACCCGTGGTATGGTTTGTTTACAATCGTGTCATTACGATTTCGTGAGGCAGTTAATTTATTCTCATTTTCACTGGACTGAATCTGAACGTCTCTCATTTCCCAGGTGCTATATGGCCCGAATAGGTAAAGAGCTTTTTCCTAATTAAAATATAGTCACTCTAAACTTCATTCTTTATTGACTGACGAAATCGTAATAACACGATTGTAAACAAACTACGATACGTGTGGTGTTAGAACCGTTGGTCTGAAGTTTAAGACGCAGTCACTCTTACCGGGGATCAACGCCCGCACGGTTCGGTCCACGACCAGGCCTCCCGGTGTATCATGGCCTTATCAACCAGGCTGTTACTGCTGGTCGCGCATAGTCCAATGTAAGAACGATAGCCAGCCTGATCCGGCACTGACTTTAAGTAGCCGTCCAGCTCCCTCTTGAAGGCAGCCAGGGGCCTATTGGTAAAATTCCCCTCATGCATGGTGGGAGGCTGTTGAACAGTCTTGGGCCCAAGACACTTATGGTCTTTTCTCTTAGTGTACCAATGGCGCCACTACTTTTCACTGGAGGTATTTTGCACCGCCTGCCCAGTCTTTTAATTTCGTAGGGAGTGATTTCTGTGTGCAGATTCGGGACCATTCCTTGTAGGATTTTCCAAGTGTAGATTATGATATATCTTTCTCGCCTGTGTTCCAGTGAGTACAAGTCTTTCCAAGCGTCGGCTTCAAACATAAAATGTTTATGTGTTTTCCTCAAAGGAAGAATCTAATTGATTGTAGGTTGTGTAAGTAGCAGTATACCTCTTTAATTAACTAAATCACTTTCAAGGAAATAAATGGAAATAAATGGAGAATGTTTCTCCTGATCAAAAATTATTCACAACGTTTAATTATATTTAGTTATACTATTTTTCGTCTTCTTAATGTACATTTTTAACTCCCAAAACATCTGTGTACCATCGAGATCACTCTAGAAAATAAGTTATTTTATGTACACAAAATCTAAACAAAACTGCTTAACTACTTAGTTATTTACGTACCAATGTACATGTTTGCTAACTTAATTATCTACACCTTAAACGCAGGACAATCTTAGGAAAAACAATTTGATTGATTTTAACCTGTGTAAGCTACAATATGTCTTGTTAACGTTATTTTGTTTTCTTGCTACAATTTGAGAACCTAATCTGATAGTCTTCCATTTTTGAACGATATGTAAATGATATAACTTCTGGTTGGTTATAATATAACTTCTGTCAGGTTATAATATAACTTCTGTTAGGTTATAATATAACTTCTGTTAGGTTATAATATAACTTCTGTTAGGTTATAATCTAACTTCTGTTAGGTTAGAACCTAACTTCTGTTAGGTTATAATATAACTTCTGGTTGGTTATAATATAACTTCTGTTAGGTTATAATCTAACTTCTGTCAGGTTATAATCTAACTTCTGTTAGGTTATAATCTAACTTCTGTTAGGTTATAATCTAACTTCTGTTAGGTTATAATCTAACTTCTGTTAGGTTATAATCTAACTTCTGTTAGGTTAGAACCTAACTTCTGTTAGGTTAGAACCTAACTTCTGTTAGGTTATAATATAACTTCTGGTTGGTTATAATATAACTTCTGTTAGGTTATAATATAACTTCTGGTTGGTTATAATCTAACTTCTGTTAGGTTATAATATAACTTCTGTTAGGTTATAATCTAACTTCTGCTAGGTTATAATTTAACTTCTGTTAGATTATAATCTAACAGAAGTTAGGTTCTAACCTAACTTCTGTTAGGTTATAATCTAACTTCTGTCAGGTTATAATATAACTTCTGCTAGGTTATAATCTAACTTCTGCTAGGTTATAATCTAACTTCTGTTAGGTTAGAACCTAACTTCTGTTAGGTTAGAACCTAACTTCTGTTAGGTTATAATATAACTTCTGTTAGGTTATATTGTAACTTCTGTTAGGTTATAACTTCTGTTAGGTTATATATTTTCTGTTAGGTTATTATATAATTTCTGTTAGGTTATAATGTAACTTCTGTTAGGTTATAATATAACTTCTGTTAGGTTATAATGTAACTTCTGTTATGTATAATGCAACTTCTGTTAGGTTATAACTTGTTAGGTTATAATATAACTTCTGTTAGGTTATAATATAACATCTGTTATGTTATAATGCAACTTCTGTTAGGTTATAACTTCTGTTAGGTTATAATATAACTTCTGTTAGGTTATAATATAACTTCTGTTAGGTTATAATATAACTTCTGTTAGGTTATAACTTCTGTTAGGTTATAATATAACTTCTGTTAGGTTATAACTTCTGTTAGGTTATAATATAACTTCTGTTAGGTTATAACTTCTGTTAGGTTATAACTTCTGTTAGATTATAACTTCTGTTAGGTTATAATATAACTTCTGTTAGGTTATAATATAACTTCTGTTAGGTTATAACTTCTGTTAGGTTATAATATAACTTCTGTTAGGTTATAACTTCTGTTAGGTTATAATATAACTTCTGTTAGGTTATAATATAACTTCTGTTAGGTTATAATGCAACTTCTGTTAGGTTATAACTTCTGTTAGGTTATAATATAACTTCTGTTAGGTTATAATATAACTTCTGTTAGGTTATAATATAACTTCTGTTAGGTTATAACTTCTGTTAGGTTATAATATAACTTCTGTTAGGTTATAACTTCTGTTAGGTTATAATATAACTTCTGTTAGGTTATAACTTCTGTTAAGTTATAACTTCTGTTAGATTATAACTTCTGTTAGGTTATAATATAACTTCTGTTAGGTTATAACTTCTGTTAGGTTATAATATAACTTCTGTTAGGTTATAACTTCTGTTAGGTTATAATATAACTTCTGTTAGGTTATAACTTCTGTTAGGTTATAATATAACTTCTGTTAGGTTATAATATAACTTCTGTTAGGTTATAACTTATGTTAAGTTATAATATAACTTCTGTTAGGTTATAACTTCTGTTAGGTTATAATATAACTTCTATTAGGTTATAACTTCTGTTAGGTTACTGTCATCTCTGACACAAGAAAAGAATGAATGAGACACTTGTGCAACATTTGGTTACCTTTCATGAAACATTACTCCAGCCAGTGACTTGTTCAGTCCAGTGCAGAGAACGGTGGAAGACGAGGGGAAGTTTGATGTAATCTGTCCCTCAGCCTGGCGTTGATGTACTCCATCCATCAATCTGCAATTTTGTCACGATTGATGGACTGAGCACATCGACTCCAGGCTGAGGGACTCATTACCTCAAACGCCTCCTCATGTTCCACCTTCCTCTGCATTGGACTGAAGAAGCCAATGGTTGGCGAAACGTTTCCTGAATAAAGTTGTTGGTTTTCTAAACAGTTTATTCATTTAATATATCAGGTGTATCTCAGGGAAAGACTTAAGTTAAATTGAAGTTATTGGGAAATTAGTTTCTTAGGAATATCTTGTGATTTCATCTTCTGGATCCTTTCAAACCTTCATTTTTAATATTTTTCTGCACTGTTATCATATGCACTGAGATACAGGGATCTATGCTTATGCAATATTGGTATCCCTGCTTTGATCGTGCTGTGGCTAAATTACTTACAGTTTCTTAAAATTGTATTCCAGAACTAGAACGTGTTTTGTTCACGTCAATAGCGATCTGTAAGTATGGGATGATTAATAGAATAACTGACATGTGCAGCTTTCCTCTGGTTAATTTATATTTTGACCACTCCCGATTTTGGTTTAATTGAGATTACTTCAGAAATTCTCTTCTGCTGGGCATCAACTTTTCAGCAATGGAATATCCTATGTAGAAGAATGTTGCGATTATTACTGGAATGTGTATCTGCTATTTATCCAGTTTTGATATCGGTAAAGTATAGAAATATTTTCCATTATATATATTCTTTGCCCAATGTAAACGTCGTGTGTCTATTATTGTGTAAATAATACTTGTTTGGGTTTAAACTGAGTTGTTGCACATTTCTCGATTTATTAACGTACTTGCAACTTTTGAATTCCATGCAATAGCAAATAATGCATCATCTGCTTAGGTGTTAGTGCCGATGAATGTTTTCCAAGGAACCTTCACCTGGTTGGTGGGTTGTGTAGGTCTTTGCAAATTTCATTGGATAAATTAATAAAAAAAAGGCACAATACCGTGACTAGAACAATACATAAATAACTTGCACATAGAAGAGAGGAGCTTACGATGGTCCAAGTCGGACCGAAACGTCGTCGTGAGCTCCTCTCTTCTATGTGTGAGTTATTTGTATATTAGACAAATTGATTCCCATGAAAAAAAAAACTTGAGAACGTCTTGTCTGATCAGATCTAAACTCCAAAAGTAACGAAATGTACTTAGATAAAATATTGGATTGATTTTGGTCTCTACAAGTTTATTATATTTAATTAAGAAATTGGAAAGCTTAAAAGAACAGCATACTTGAGCGCATAGTACCTTGATAATGCAGCTTCTGATCTGCTTCAAACTTAGTGACTGTGCATCCTGGGATACTCATATAACAAAAAAAGACAATACCGTGACTGGAACGATACACAAATAACCCGCATGTAGAGAAGAGGAGCTTACGATAACTATATAATATCTCTTTAGTGGAATCTTTCTTAAAGGAATGTTTCAGTTAGTTTTAGAGTGTATACCCTTTTTGTACATGAAATTGTGCTATTAGTTTCCATGTGATAATTTGAGATTATTATTATTATTATTATCAAAAAGAAGCGCTAAGCCACAAGGGCTATACAGCGCTGCAGGGTAGGGAAGGAAGCGAGGGTATTGGGCGGCAGAAGGGAGGAGGGGCGATCAGTAGGTTACAGAAAACAGCGAGGCAGGGGATAGTGCAGGTTAGAGGGTAGCAAGAGATTGAGGTAGAAAGGGCTGAAGGTATCATCAGAGTTTGTGAAGTAAGTCAGTTGTTGTCAAAAAGTCAATGAGAGAGTCCGGATGAAAGGTGGGTCCATCAGCGAGAAGGGAAGGTAAAGAGAAAGTAGCGGAGCGAAGACGACGTTGGAGGTAAATTCTGCATGCTTGTTGATAAAGTGGGCAGTCTAACAGAATGTGGCTGACCGATAATGGAGCCTGACAATTCTCACAGAGAGGAGCAGGGCGCCTCTCCATGAGATATCCATGAGTAAGACGAGTATGGCCAATGCGGAGATGGGAGAGAGTAGTCTCCCAACCTCGGCACTGGTGACAAGAAGACGGCCAATAACCTATACTCGGTTTAATAGATTGAAGTTTGTTACCGAGTAGAGTAGACCAACGTTGTTGCCGTAAATGGAACACCTCTATATGAAACTGGTAGGTCATGTACTGCTGACCACGCAGCAGTGTCTGCCTGTTCATTGCCCTGTACGTCAACATGACCAGGGACCCAACAAAAAACAATATATTTATGCTTGGTAGAGATGCAGTGTAGCCAAAGTTGGATACGGAGGACTAAGGGATGAGGTGTATCAAATTTCTGTATATCCTGTAAAGCACTAAGGGAGTCTGAGACAACCACAAATGATGACACAGGCATAGATGCAATACGGATAAGTGCTGCAAGAATGGCATACAATTCAGCAGTAAAGATACTAGCCGAAGATAGTAAATGCCCTTTTATGACGCTGTCCGGAAACACTGCTGCGAATCCTACGCCGTCAGAAGACTTAGAGCCATCTGTGTACACTGCAATGGCATGAGAATGAGAGTGGAAGTGGTCAAGAAAAAGAGAGCGGGAAGCTACCATAGACAGTTGGGCTTTCGAGCAAGGGAGTGAGAAAGAACAGACTCGAACAGCTGGAACTTCCCAGGGAGGTAGGGAAAAGTGAGATGCTACATGAACATAGAAAGGTGGAAATTGAAGAGAAGGCAAGAGAGAATGTAGGCGAAGAGAGAAGGGACAGAGCAAACAGGGGCGGCGAACAAATAAAGAATGTCTACTAATATCGGTGACCATTCTATAAATGGAAGGATTGGGGAGATCATGAGAGCGTACATAGCAGCGAAGGCAATGGGCATCACGGCGATTGGATAAGGATGGAACGTTCGCTTCTGCATAGAGGCTCTCAACAGGGGAAGAGCGAAAAGCACCAAGGCATAAAAGTAATCCTTGGTGATGAATAGGGTTGAGGCTAGATAGAGTATCAGGAGAGGCAGCTGAATAGATCTGGTCACCATAGTCAAGTTTCAATAAAATGAGGGTGGAATGTAGGCGAAGGAGAGTTCGACGATGAGCTCCCCATGAAAGATGAACAAGGGTTTTAAGAAGGTTCAGCCGGCTGTGACAAGTTGTCTTCAGAGAGGTAATGTGAGGTTTCCAGGATAACCTATGGTCAAAGAGAAGGCCTAGAAACCTGACTGTAAGGGATACGGGTGCCATAGAGGTATAAAGAATGATCGGAGATGACAGAGCATCTAGTGAAAGTAATTTGGTGAGTTTTGGTACTGGAAAAGTTAAACCCATGTGTTGTGGCCCAATTGGAAACACGGTCGACCGCATGCTGGAGAGAAACTGTAATGAGGTGACAGCGCCTGCACAAGCAATAGCGAAGTCATCAACATAGAGTGATGACCAAATATTGGATGGAAGACTAGAAGCCAAATCATTTATAGCAAGGAGAAAAAGTGTTGTGCTCAGAACACATCCCTGGGGGACACCTTCAGCTTGGACAAAGTCCGGGGAGAGCACATTATTAATCCGAACACGGAAATGTCTATCAGTTAAAAAGTTCTTAAGGAAGGATGGTAGATTGCCTCGAAGGCCTAAGGAGTGGGCTTGGGCCAATATATTATACCTCCAAGTTGTGTCATATGCCTTCTCAAGATCAAAAAATATGGCAATAACTGAGTGGGTATTCGCAAAGGCATTACGAACATACGTATCCAAGAGTAGTAAGGGGTCTATGGTAGAACGGCCCTTACGAATGCCATATTGACGAGTGGAGAGACTGTTGTGTGTGTCTCTAAATACCACATTAAACGTCTATTTACCAGGCGTTCCATCACTTTGCAAACTGCACTGGTAAGAGCAATGGGACTATAGTGGGAGGCTTCATGTCCCGTTGTACCCGGTTTGCAGAAAGGGAGAACAATGGCAGATTTCCACAGCTGTGGAAGAACTCCTTGTGACCAAACAAGATTGAAAAGGCGTAATAGGACTGCAAGGGCTGACTGATGTAAATGTTGTAGCATACAAATATGAATGTCGTCGGGCCCAGCTGCCGATGATTGGCAAGCTGAGAGTGTTGCCTCCAGTTCCTGAAGTGTAAAAGGCACATTATACTGTCCAAGGTGCTAACTCTCTGGCAGACTTTGAGGAAAGAAACGAGGGGCATAGATGGAGCCCCTGAGAAATACGGACCAGTTGATTGCCATTTTCATTGGCAACATCTAGTGGGTTTGCTATATCAACACCGGCAACCCGCAGAACAGGACCTGGGTCAGGAGAATATTTACCACTCAGTTTTCGTACTTTTTTCCAGACTGCACTCATAGAGGAAGCAGAGGTGATGGTGGAGACATAATCTCACCAGCAAGTGCGTTTAGCATCACGGATGACACGGCGAGCGATCACATGCTTCTGCTTAAAATCAAGTCTCTCCGTGGTTCTATTGTACCCGTACCTGCCCCACGCAGCGCGTTTCAAACGTACTGCACGAGCACAAGCAGGAGACCACCAAGGCACGCATTTCTGAGAATGCCTGCCCGAAGTTTGGGGTATAGAATGAGAAGCTGCCGTTAAAAAGGAGGAAGAGAAGAGGTGTAAAAGCTCATCAATGGAGGACGAAGAAGGAACCTCACTGAAAACAGTTAGTTGTGGGAAAAGGTTTCAATTTGCCTGATCAGCGTGGGTTACGAAGAGGTGGTGAATATGAAGGGGAAGTAAGAATGATTGGGAAATGATCACTGTCGTGTAAATCCGGGAGAACAGACCAGGTGAAATCTAATGCGGCGGAGGAAGAGTAGACTGAGAGATTGATGCAAGAGAGAGTGTGAGTCCGAGGATCAAAATGGGTGTGAGTACCTGTATTTAAAACATGGAGGGGATGGGTAGCAAGATGAGACCCCCCCAGAGGAAATGACAGGCATTAAAATCGCTAAGTTACAGAAGAGGTGGCGGTAATGACGAAACAAGAAAGGCAATATCCGGGATAGATAATGCCCAAGAAGGAGAGAGATACAAAGAACAGAGTGTATACCACATATGCAAGTGGATACGGGCTGCTGTGTAATGCAGCAAAGTACAAACAAATAGCTGATGGTAAAAAATATCAGTGCGTAGAAGAAGGGCACTTTTATTAAAGGTCCCATCAGGAAAAGGATCTGAAGAATACAATAAATTATAGCCTGAGATGGGATAGATAACGGCAGAGTGTAATTTTGGTTCCTGTAAGCAAACACCAACAGGGGAAAACTGGGAGAGCAACATCTGAAGCTCACCCTGATTACCCCTGAGGCCGCGAATATTCCACTGTAAATAGGCCATGATTAGCAACGATAAAGATACCTGAAATCCGCAGGTAAGGGTACCTACGGTCTAGAAGGTAGAAAAGTCTACATCCGGTTGCAAAGGAAAATGTTCAAGTAGCGAAGGAACGGTGTTTTGTGAAGAAAGGAGTAGCGCAGATGGAGAAGAGGAAAGAGAAGGAACAGAGGGTGGATCAGTGTCCATTGATGGCTTGGTCTCTGCAATATATTCAGAGATTGGTTCAAGTGTTTTGGAGTTCAGAGACGTCGTATGGGAGACAATATTGGAGTAGGAAAGAGGAGGAGTTTGAGTAAAGATCAGAGCTGTAATGGACTGTACCAAGGTAGGGAGGGGGCAAAAGGGTGTAGGGAACTGGAGAAGTGTGGGAGGGGACAGAAGAGGCAGAAACCCGGGAGGTGGCAGAAGAGGAAGAAACTTTGGAGGGGACAGGGGAGGAAGGCACAGTACGAGGAGGAGGATGAACCTCCACACTTGCAACAGAGCCAGTGAAAGGGGAAGACCTAGGTACAGAGACCGGGAAGGTAAAATGTGGAGGTGGATGAAGGGAAGGAGGGGATAAAGGAGATTTGTTGGACCTCTGAGAAGTAGAGGGACGATTGGGAGGAGGTGTCGTACGAGGTCTTGTCGATACCGGGTTTGTGAGGGAGAACACGAAGAAGTGAGGACAGACTGAGGTGTTGACGTAGGGACGTCTGAGCCCAGGACAGCAAAAGAATTAGATACAGGAGTGACTATGGGACTGGCAACCGCAGAGGAGGCTGCAGAAGATGGGACCCCAGAAGTGGGGGGACGTTTTGAAACACGAGAATAAGAAACACGGGGTAGTCTCCCTTGGAGACGGAGATGAGAAACTGCCATAGCATAAGGGAGACCTGCCTCTTTGAGGCAACGAATTTCCCACTCATTTAAGTAGACCCGGCAATGGCAAGAGTACGAAGGGCGAGCCTCATGACAATTAAGGCAAGAGGGAGGTCGACTGCAAGATGTATTAGAAGGTCATCAGCACCACAGACTGGGCATTCGGCTATAGATCTGCAATATTTTGCTGGGTGGCCAAATTGCCAACAATTCCTACACTGTTGCAGTGTAGGGATCACCTTCCGAACTTGTAACCGATGTCCTGCTACATAAACAGAGGATGGGAGTTCATGGCTGTCAAAAGTTAAACGAGCCACATTGCAAGGGTATCAATTGGGAGATCTTGGAGTTCCAGCTGTTCGAGAATGTCATTGCCACATGTCTGGAAATTCGGTTGGACTATGGTATGGGGCAGAATAACAGTACCACTACATGAATTTAGGGAATGATGTTTTTCGATAGTGATAGGAATATTATCGATATGTGAAAGAAGAGAAAGATCATGAGCTTGGGTAGAATTCTGGACTGTGATGATGCGCATACCACTTTTAAGAGCATGAAAGGAAATATCTCTACCAACGCCACATAGGAGCACTTTGCAAATTATATGGTCAGAAAGTTAGGTAGTTACCTGGAGGTTACCTGGAGGTTATTCCGGGGATCAATGCCCCCGCGGCCCGGTCCACGACCAGGCCTCCCGATGGATCAGGGCCTGATCAACTAGGCTGTTACTGCTGGCCGCACGCAGTCCGACGTACGAGCCACAGCCCGGCTGATCCGGCACTGACTTTAGGTATCTGTCCAGCTCTCTCTTGAAGGCAGCCAGGGGTTTATTGGCAATTCCCTTAATGCTTGATGGGAGGCTGTTGAACAGTTTTGGGCCCCGGACACTTATGGTGTTTTCTCTTAGTGTACCAATGGCGCCCCTACTTTTTATTGGCGGCATTTTGCATCGCCTACCCAGTCTTTTACTTTCGTAGGGAGTGATTTCTGTGTGCAGATTTGGGACCATTCCTTCCAAGATTTTCCAAGTGTAGATTATGATATATCTCTCCCTCCTGCGTTCCAACGAGTACAAGTCAAGTGCTTCCAAGCGTTCCCAGTAGTTAAGGTGCTTGACAGAACTTATACGTACTCTCTAGATCTGCGATTTCACCTGCTTTGTATGGAGATGTTAATGTACAGCAGTATTCCAGCCTAGAGAGAACAAGTGATTTGAAAAGGATCATCATGGGCTTGGCATCTCTCGTTTTGAAAGTTCTCATTATCCATCCTATCATTTTCTTTGCACGTGCGATCGTGGCACTGTTGTGATCCTTGAAAGTGAGATCCTCAGACATTACTACTCCCAGGTCCCTTACATTATTTTTCCGCTCTATTGTATGGCCGGAGTCAGTAGTATACTCTGTTCTAGTTATTATCTCCTCCAGTTTTCCATAACGGAGTAGTTGGAATTTGTCCTCATTGAACATCATATTGTTTACCGTTGCCCACTGGAAAACTTTGTTTATATCTTCTTGGAGGTTAACCGCGTCCTCAGCAGATGACAGCCTCATGCAGATCCTAGTATCATCCGCAAAGGATGATACGGTGCTGTGGTGTATATCTCTGTTTATGTCTGATATGAGGATAAGGAATAAGATGGGGGCGAGTACTGTGCCTTGTGGAACAGAGCTCTTCACTATGGCAGCCTCCGATTTAACTCTGTTGACCACTACTCTTTGTGTTCGATTTGTTAGGAAGTTGAAGATCCATCTCCCCACTTTCCCAGTTATTCCTTTAGCACGAATTTTATGGGCTATTACGCCATGAAGTCGGTCGTAAAGTAAAGAATTTAGTCCATTGTGTGGTCCGAAACTAAGTGTGGAGAGGGAGTGCATGACGTGTCAGTCTTTTCCGAGTATTTCCGAGTAGAATGGGAAGGTAACGAAGTAACATCGTCAGGAGATTGTCGTTGGCATTTAGAAGTGGGACCAGAGTCGGTCCGACGTAAGACGGGCTGGCTATTCGAAAATCGTCACACCATAGAGGGAGAGGCCGGAAGCATAGTCAAAGGAGAGCGGAGGTCAGAAAAATCGAGTCAGTGGAAGCCATGGTACCTGAAGCGGGTGTGGAAACAGCACCAGGAAGAGGTGCAGGGGCCTTAGGAGTGTCCAAAGAGTGGCCAAAAGATGAGGCAAGGTCAGAACAGGGTGCGGTAACATGGATTTGGGACTCCATGGTTAGGTTACTTCTTTCTTTTTGTTTTTAAGGAAAAAAAAGAAAGAAGAAAAGAAATAAAAATAAAAAAAAAGAATAAATAAAGGGGGGGAATAAATAAAGCACCGCAAGTAGCGCAGATGCAGCATGGAACCCGTGCCATACCCTACCCTTCATGCCAGTAAACCAGCAATCCGGGATAGCAACCTCACATCTGCCAAGCTATCTTGGTGGACAAAAGAGAGGGCGGCCGGATATCCACCACAAAGCATACCTCCTTCGGCCACCACCCCCAGAATCTGAAAGGTGGCTTCCAGAGATACACCCGTTGCCCGAAAGACATCCAAAACCACCCCCCCCGATACCAGAGAGGGATCAGGACATCCCCAGGCGATCCAGGTCCCACGGCAAACTACGCCCGCGCCAAGAACCTCAATGGAATGGGATGGACCCCAGTACCCTTCCCCCTACCTATGAACTAGTGTGCCTGTGGGAAAAATCCCAAAGGCCAAAAGGGAAAGGGCAAAAGGGAGGGGTGGGGAGGAGGAGGAGGAAAGGAAAAAGGGGAGGATGGGGAGGATGAGATAGGGAAGGGGGGATTGGGGGGTAATTAGGTTCGGTCTGAGGAAGGAGACCGACAGGTCTAATTCCTCAGACCAAGAGCCTCTTCACCACGCCAAGGAGCCCACCTTGAAGAGGGATAATTTGTGAATGCCTCTTTAGATTCAAATTAAATCTTCATTGCAATATATGGACAATGATTTTGCATTATAAGGACACCTTGAGGAGGGCTGTTTCATAGCACTTTATTATATATTTATCACCTGTTATGACTTGTTTTGCACCAGAAAATCTCATTAAATGGTATTGTAAGTTCCTGTGGTGATCACATGTGGTGTTCGGATTATTGGCTCAAGTTAAATACCTGTGTACTCACGAAATCGTAATGACATTATTGCAAACAAACTATACCACGGGCAGGGGTAGAACCCGCGATCAGAGAGTCTGAAAACTCCAGATCGTCGCGTTAGCCACTGGACCAGTTAGCCACAATAAGAGACTCTCTGTTGTTAGGTAAGACACATATGCAACAGTTAGGTATCTTTATTTTGAAACGTTTCGCCTACACAGTAGGCTTCTTCAGTCGAGCACAGAAAGGTTGATAGAAGCAGAAGATACTTGAAGACGATGTAATCAGTCCATCACCCTTAAAGTTTTGAGGTGGTCAGTCCCTCAGTCTGGAGAAGAGCATTGTTCCATAGAATGAAACAATATGGAGATGAAGTGACAGGATGGAGCCTATATAGCGCCAACAGGTGAGATGTAGGTCACTAGAAGAGGTAAGAACTCAGATGTTGGGAGGTCAGGTCCCTCTCAAATCCAGCCGTTCTCACTAGTAGAGGTTGTAGAAGTTGATTGTAGGTCTGTACCAAGATACCCTACAATCAACTTCTACAACCTCTACTAGTGAGAACGGCTGAATTTGAGAGGGACCTGACCTCCCAACATCTGAGTTCTTACCTCTTCTAGTGACCTACGTCTCACCTGTTGGCGCTATATAAGCTCTATCATGTCACTTCATCTCCATATTGTTTCATACTATGGAACAATGCTCTTCTCCAGACTGAGGGACTGACCACCTCAAAACTTTAAGGGTGATGGACTGATTACATCGTCTTCAAGTATCTTCTGCTTCTATCAACTTTCTGTACTCGACTGAAGAAGCCTACTGTGTAGGCGAAACGTTTCAAAATAAAGATACCTAACTGTTGCATATGTGTCTTACCTAACAACCTGTCGGTATTTTATACCATTTTAATGTTCAAGAGACTCTCTGATCGTGGGTTCTATCCCCACCTGTGGTATGGTTTTTACCTGTGTAATTTGATACAAGTGACAAGATTCATGACAGTTTCTCCTTTGTACACCTTGCTACAACCTCCACGTGCAATTTCATAAAATATAACATATACTGCTCAGTTGTTGCTGCTGTATTTGTACATGACATAATCATCAATAATGGTGATTATGGCAGTTATTGTATTGTAGGGTTGTCTCAGCAGTTTCATAATGTTGGAAGCAACTTTACTAACAGGAGAGATTAAATGTCTCTCTTCTGCTGTCGCTTCGAGAACTCAGTATTTTCCTTTGCTCCTTGGCTAT
This sequence comes from Cherax quadricarinatus, assembly GCF_038502225.1. NCBI lineage: Eukaryota > Metazoa > Arthropoda > Malacostraca > Decapoda > Parastacidae > Cherax > Cherax quadricarinatus. The sequence goes on along the minus strand of NW_027197626.1, from coordinate 19,378 downwards.
TCTCATATCCTATTTTACCTGACTTGGACAGTTTACAAGCATTTAAATCGCCCTGTTTAAGATGAAAGTGCAAGTGTCACTTACCTACTACCACCATGACGCTCTGGTTCTCGTAGGTGTGGAAGTGCGGGGAGTCAGCAGACACCTCACACTTGTACACTCCAGTCGAGTTGAAGGTCAGTTTCTTCAGCAGAACCTTCCTCTCGTTGGATCTTTGGATCTGCAGGGAAAATAATGCAGAATTAGTATATATATTAGGTAATGTTGTTATTTGCTGTGAGGGTGAGCACTCATTTGTGGTTGCAGGGGTGGACTCACAGCTCACGGCATGCGTGTGCGTGCGTGTGTGTGTGTGCGTGTGTGTGTGTGTGTGTGTGTGTGTGTGTGTGTGTGTGTGTGTGTGTGTGTGTGTGTGTACTCACCTATTTGTGGTTGCAGAGGTCGAGTCATAGCTCCTGGCCCCGCCTCTTCGCTGATTGCTACTAGGTCCTCTCTCTCATAAGAACATGAGAACATAAGAAAAGAGGAACACTGCAGCAAGCCTGTTGGCCCATACTAGGCAGGTCCTTTACAATTCATCCCACTAACAAACATTTGACCAACCCAATTTTCAATGCCACCCAAGAAACAAGCTCCGATGTGCAAGTCCCTCTCAAATCCAACCCCTCCCACTCATGTACTTATCCAACCTAAATTTGAAACTACCCAAAGTCCTAGCCTCAATAACCCAACTAGGTTGTTAGGTAAGACACATATGCAACAGTTAGGTATCTTTATTATGAAACGTTTCGCCTACACAGTAGGCTTCTTCAGTCGAGTACAGAAAAGTTGATAGAAGCAGAAGATACTTGAAGACGATGTAATCAGTCCATCACCCTTAAAGTTTTGAGGTGGTCAGTCCCTCAGTCTGGAGAAGAGCATTGTTCCATAGTATGAAACAATATGGAGATGAAGTGACAGGATGGAGCTTATATAGCGCCAAGAGGTGAGACGTAGGCCACTAGGAGAGGTAAGAACTCAGATGTTGAGAGGTCAGGTCCCTCTCAAATCCAGCCGCTCTCACTAGTGGAAGTTGTCGAAGTTGATTGCAGGTCTGTACCAAGATACCCTTGTGTTGCAGTGTCTGACAGATTGAACATTAAAATGGTATAAAATACCGACAGGTTGTTAGGTAAGACACATATGCAACAGTTAGGTATCTTTATTATGAAACGTTTCGCCTACACAGTAGGCTTCTTCAGTCGAGTACAGAAAAGTTGATAGAAGCAGAAGATACTTGAAGACGATGTAATCAGTCCATCACCCTTAAAGTTTTGAGGTGGTCAGTCCCTCAGTCTGGAGAAGAGCATTGTTCCATAGTATGAAACAATATGGAGATGAAGTGACAGGATGGAGCTTAAAAAAACCATACCCCCGGCCGGGATTGAACCCGCGGTCATAGAGTCTCAAAACTCCAGCCCGTCGCGTTAGCCACTAGACCAGCTAGCCACAATAAGATTCATCCAACTAGGTATATTTCTACACCATAGGAAAGTTAGCACAGGCACCTCTGTGACCACAAATGCAAGTTTTTACAGACGAATCTCCAGCTAGCGTGGCCGTGACGAACTCTAGCTCAAGTCCCTTCATTACGATTTCTTGAGTCAGGATGGAGCTTATATAGCGCCAATCTGTCAGACACTGCAACACAAGGGTATCTTGGTACAGACCTGCAATCAACTTCGACAACTTCCACTAGTGAGAGCGGCTGGATTTGAGAGGGACCTGACCTCTCAACATCTGAGTTCTTACCTCTCCTAGTGGCCTACGTCTCACCTCTTGGCGCTATATAAGCTCCATCCTGTCACTTCATCTCCATATTGTTTCATACTATGGAACAATGCTCTTCTCCAGACTGAGGGACTGACCACCTCAAAACTTTAAGGGTGATGGACTGATTACATCGTCTTCAAGTATCTTCTGCTTCTATCAACTTTTCTGTACTCGACTGAAGAAGCCTACTGTGTAGGCGAAACGTTTCATAATAAAGATACCTAACTGTTGCATATGTGTCTTACCTAACAACCTGTCGGTATTTTATACCATTTTAATGTTCAACCCAACTAGGTAGACTGTTCCACTCATCAACTACCCTATTTCCAAACCAATACTTTCCTATGTCCTTTCTAAATCTAAACTTATCTAATTTAAATCCATTACTGCGGGTTCTCTCTTGGAGAGATATCCTCAAGACCTTGTTAATATCCCCTTTATTAATACCTATCTTCCACTTATACACTTCGATCAGGTCTCCCCTCATTCTTCGTCTAACAAGTGAATGTAACTTAAGAGTCTTCAATCTTTCTTCATAAGGAAGATTTCTAATGCTATGTATTAATTTAGTCATCCTACGCTGAATGTTTTCTAACGAATTTATGTCCTTTCTGTAATATGGAGACCAGAATTGAGCTGCATAATCTAGGTGAGGCCTTACTAATGATGTATAAAGCTGCAGTATGACCTCTGGACTTCTGTTGCTTACACTTCTTGATATAAATCCCAGTAATCTATTTGCCTTATTACGTACGCTTAGGCATTGCTGTCTTGGTTTAAGGTTGCTGCTTACCATAACCCCCAAGTCCTTTTCGCAATCTGTATGGCTAAGTTCTACATTATTTAACTTATAAGTGCTAGGGTTATGGACACTCCCGAGCTTCAGAACCTTGCATTTATCTACATTGAACTGCATCTGCCACTTTTCTGACCAAGAGTAAAGTTTGTCTAAATCCTCCTGAAGTTCCCTAACATCTACGTTTGAATCAATTATCCTACCTATCTTCGTGTCATCGGCGAATTTGCTCATATCACTAGTAATTCCTTCATCAAGATCATTGATATATATTATAAACAACAACGGGCCCAAGACTGATCCCTGTGGAACGCCACTTGTTACTGATCCCCACTCGGATTTAACCCCATTTATGGACACTCTGCTTCCTGTCTGTGAGCCATGACTCGATCCACGAGAGCACCCTTCCCCCAATGCCGTGAGCTGCTACTTTCTTCAACAGTCTTTGGTGCGGAACTCTATCAAATGCCTTACTAAAATCTAAGTAAATAATATCAAATTCTTTATCGTGGTCAACAGCCTCAAAAGCTTTACTGAAGAAAGTTAATAAATTAGTTAGACAAGACCGGCCTCTTGTGAATCCATGCTGAGTATCATTAATCAAGCTATGCTTATCGAGATGGCTTCTTATAATCTCAGCTATAATTGACTCTAGTAATTTGCCTACAATTGAGGTCAGGCTTATTGGGCGGTAATTTGACGGTAACGACTTGTCCCCTGTTTTAAAAATAGGAATTACATTAGCCATCTTCCACATATCAGACACTACACCTTTTTGAAGAGATAAATTAAAAATATTAGTTAATGGTTCACAGACTTCCATTTTGCATTCCTTAAGAACCCTTGAAAAAACCTCATCAGGACCCGGTGACTTATTTTGCTTCAGTCGGTCTATCTGCTTCACAACCATTTCACTAGTGACTGTGATGTTACATAATTTATCTTCTTCTGATCCACTATAAAAATTAATTACCGGAATATTATTAGTGTCTTCCTTTGTAAAAACCGAGAGAAAATAATTATTTAAATTCGAGCACATTTCATTCTCTTTGTCAGTAAGATGCCCATAGTTATTTTTAAGGGGACCTATCTTATCTCTGACTTTTGTTCTATAGACCTGGAAAAAACTTTTTGGGTTAGTTTTAGAATCCCTAGCAACTTTAATTTCATAGTCCCTTTTAGCTTTTCTTATCCCCTTTTTAATGTCCCTCTTAATGTCAATATACTGATTCATAAGATGACCCTCGCCTCTTTTGATACGCCTATAAATTCCTTTCTTATGCCCTAGTAGATATTTCAGCCTATTATTCATCCATTTTGGGTCATTTCTATTTGATCTAATTTCCTTATAAGGGATAAACGTTCTTTGAGCAGCATGTATTGTGTTCAGAAAACTGTCATATTGATAGCTCTCTTCGTTACCCCAGTCAACAGATGATAAGTGTTCTCTAAGCCCATCGTAATCTGCTAAGCGAAAATCTGGGACTGTTACTGAGTTATCCCTACTATCATACTTCCATTCAATTCTAAATGTAATTGATTTGTGGTCGCTAGCACCCAGTTCCTCTGAAACTTCTAAATTATTAACAAGGGATTCATTGTTTGCCAGAACTAAGTCAAGCAGGTTATTTCCCCTTGTAGGTTCTGTCACAAACTGCTTCAAAAAACAATCCTGAACTACTTCTAAGAAATCGTATGATTCTAAATTCCCAGTCAAGAAATTCCAATCAATATGACTAAAGTTAAAGTCTCCTAGAATTACTACATTATCGTGCCTTGTGGCCCTAACAATTTCCTCCCATAGTAGTCTCCCTTGGTCCCTATCTAAGTTTGGGGAACGGTATATCACTCCTAAAATCAGTTTTTCATGCCCCTCTTAAAATTCTATCCAAACAGACTCTGTATGTGTTACTTCAGACTTAATACCCGTTTTTATGCAATGCCACCGCACCCCCCTTCCCGATACTTCTATCTACTTGGAACAATTTAAAACCCTGAATGTGACATTCCGCAGGCATATCCCGACTTTTTGAATTAAACCACGTCTCAGTTAAGGCAAATACATCAATGTTACCTGCACTAGCAACTAATCTCAACTCGTCTATCTTATTTCTAGCACTACGGCTATTAGCATAATAAACATTGAAAGACTCTCCTTTCTCTTTACCCTTCCTGCTCATTTCTGTTTTTCTACTAAACCTATTACTGTCCGTATCACCCATGTGGGGTTCCCGTCTCCACTACTTCACTTTCTAGGCTATTCCACGGCCTGACTACTCTATGACTGAAGAAATACTTCCTAACATCCCTTTGATTCATCTGAGTCTTCAACTTCCAATTGTGACCTCTTGTGTCTGTGTCCCTTCTCTGGAACATCCCGTCTTTGTCCATCTTGTCTATTCCGCGCAGTATTTTATATGTCGTTATCATGTCTCCTCTGACCCTCCTGTCCTCCAGTGTCGTCAGGCCGATTTCCTTCAACCTTTCTTCATAGGACAATCCCCGTAGCTCTGGGACTAGTCTTGTTGCAAACCTTTGCACTTTCTCTAATTTCTTGACGTGCTTGACTAGGTGTGTGTGTACTCAGTTGTACACACCTAGTTAAACCTGCAGGGGTCGATTCACAGCACCTGGACCCGCTTTTTTCACTCTCGCTACTAGGTCTACTCTCCCTGCTCCATGAGCTTTATCATACCTATTCTTAATGCTATGTATGGATCCTGTCTCCACTACATCACTTTCCAGACCATTCTACTTCCTGACAACTCTGTGATTGAAAAAATACTTCCTAACATCCCTGTCACTCATCTGAGTCTTCAACTTCCAATTATGATCCCATGTTGCTGTGTCCCATCTCTGGAACATCTTGTCTGTCCACCTTGTCGATTCCTCTCAGTTTTATGTATGTCATTATCATATCCCCTCCATCTCTCCTGTCCTCCAGTGTCTTCAGGTCAATTTCCCTTAACCTCCTCTCGTAGGACATGCCTGTCAGCTCCGGGACTAGTCTTGTTGCAAACATTTGCACTTTTCCTAGTTTTGTTACGTGCTTGGCTAGGTGTGTGTGTGTGTGCATTTTAGATAAGTTTACAATATTTTAATAATAATCAAACTCAATGAAATATATATTTTTTTCGTTAGGTTCAGAATGGTTTTTGTGACATTGTTGCATACACAAATTTTCGCTAGCTTTATTCGACAAGAAGAGCATTGCTATTTAAGCAAAAATCGCAAGTTTTACCCATTCGGCACGACATTTACACACACACACATAAGCCAACAGTATCAATTTGTCCCAGTGGGATCAGAGACCTTGGGATCATGGGGAAAAAATGGCACACGTTTCCTTAAAGAACTGGGTTCCAGACTCATCGACACCACCAGGGACCCAAGGGCAGCCACTTTCATGTTCCAGCGCCTCAGCGTAGCCATCCAAAGGGGAAAGAAATGCTTGCTGCATACTTCGCTAGCGTCCAGCCTCAAAGGAGCTGAAGGAAATTCATGATCTTTGATACATTGTGCCATTGTATTCATGTGTATGTTTTTCTGTAAATGTATTCTGTTTATTAATAAATGTTCACTTAGAATATCAAATATATATATATATATATATATATATATATATATATATATATATATATATATATATATATATATATATATATATATATATATATATATATATATATATATATATATTTAATTATTTATTTATAACTATGTTACTTTGAATATTATTAGGCTGTCTTTTTGAAATTCGTTTCTTAAAATTTTTAGGACTTATAAGACAAACTTTAATCAGGTACAGTCATAATATGCTCTCTCTCATTCTCTCTCTCTCTCTCTCTCTCTCTCTCTCTCTCTCTCTCTCTCTCTCTCTCTCTCTCGCTCTCGCTCTCTCTCTCTCTCTCTCTCTCGCTCGCTCTCTCCCTGCTCCTCCTCATTGAGTATTATACGGCTGTAATAGCCTCTTAACTTCAAGCGGAATGTGATGCAATTTGCATGTTTATATTTCTGTTAGTGAATGAGCGCGTAAAGTGAGTGAAAAGTGTTATGATAACGAGGTGTTGTCAGCAGTGTTCTGCCGCTTCAGTGTCCCTCCTCCACCCTTCATCTGTGACCCACTGTTATGAAAACCCGTCACTCCATCCAGTGTCTCCATCCTGCCTTCATGGTCACCATTTCTGACCTCCTTCTTTGTCTCTGTCCTATCAGATGTCCTTCCAGGACCCCAATGGAAATAAGTCACTTTGACTTTTTTGGGTTATCCAAGGTTCTCTACACATACGCTGTTATGTATGATAATCTATGTATCTGTATTGGTGTATACCTGAATAAACATACTTCCATTTCCTTCTCCTCTAACTAATTTCCTTCATGAGTTCTTTTCACGCCCAATCGTTCGCGTCCATCCAGACCTAAAACTCACCTATCCTCCCTTCTAGATCAAATGCCTCTCAAAAGCCCTACGTTTAAATACGTCCTCTTCAAATGCCCCTCTAAAGTCTCTCCCTCCTAAAGGCCCTTCCAGTCCGTCTCCTTTGCCTCCTTCCTCAGTGTGTATTACACATCTCGCATATTTTCTTCGTCGCATTCCTGTGGCTGGTATTCCTACCTTCATTCTAGGAAAGAAATCTTGATTCCTTAAAAGTGAGCTACCCTCAATTGCCTTGGATTAAAATGATTACCTCCAATTCCTCAGGAATGTTATGATCCTTACGGGTTTTGCCAGCCAAATGATTGCAATAAAAAATATGCCTGCTGCTGTTGTTGTTGACGCTTCAGCTGCTGTTGTTGTTGACGCTTCAGCTGCTGTTATTGTTTGTAGCGATGTTGCTGCTGTTCTATAGCGTCTTCTGTTACTGTGCCTGTTTGTAATGTTATTTGCCTGCGCTTACTGGAGCGCAGGCGAGAGAGATACATCATAAGGTGCGACGCAGCATACCCCCAGTGAAAAGTAGGGGCGCCACTGATACACTAAGAGAAAACACAATAAGTGTCCTGGGCTCAGGACTGTTCAACAGCCTCCCACCAGCCATAGATGGAATTACCAATAGGCCCCTGGTTGCCTTCAAGAGGGAGCTGGATCAGCCGGGCTGTGGTTCGTACATTGGACTACGTGCGATCAGCAGTAACAGCCTGGTTGATCAGGCCCTGATCCACCGGGAGGCCTGGTCATGGACCGGGCCGCGGGGACGTTGATCCCCGGAATTCCCTCCAGGTAGACTCCAGGTAGATATCCACGGATGATGATGATGATGATGATGATGATGATGATGATGATGATGCTACTGTTTCTGTTACAGCATTTGTAATTATTGTTATTATTCTTATTGCTTTTGCCGTTGTTCTTGTTGCTTTATCGGTTACTGAAGTTGTTACTGCTGTCGTTGTTTCCTGAGATGTAGCTGAAGTTTCTTCTTCTCTCGTTGCTGCAGTTGTTACTGTCTTTGTTGCTTCTGTGAATGTTGCTGATACTCCAGTTGCTGTTTCTGCTGCAGTAATTGTTACTCCTATTGATACTGCTGCTGTTGCTGCTGTTGCTGCTATGGGTAATGTCATCATTTTTACTACTGTTACAGTTCTCTTTTACTGCTTCTGTGTTGCTGTACGGTTGTTGCCCTTTATTTTTATTTGCATTTTTGTGGCGGAGCTGCTAGCAGTGCTGGCTGAAGTGCTGCTAGCAGTGCTGGCTGAAGTGCTGCTAGCAGTGCTGGCTGAAGTGCTGCTAGCAGTGCTGGCTGAAGTGCTGCTAGCAGTTCTGGCTGAAGTGCTGCTAGCAGTGCTGGCTGAAGTGCTCCTTGCAGTGCTGGCTGAAGTGTTTCTTGCAGTGCTAGTAGCGGGACTTCTAGCAATGCTGGCTGGCAACGGTACGGGTGGGGATTGAACCCGCGGAGAGTCGTGAAACTCCAGACCGACGCCATTAGCCACTTGGACAGCTGGGACTTGAGCTAGAGTTCGTCACAGCCACGCTGGCGGGAGATTTTCATCTGTAAAATAATATGCATTTATTTCCACAGTGGTGCCTATGCTAACCTATCTATGGTATATAAATATACCTAGTTGGATGAATCTTATTGCAGCCAGCTGGCCCAGTGACTAACGCGTCGGTCTGGAGTTTACGACTCGCTCACTACGGGTTCGATCTCCGCCCGTACTGTGGTTTGTTTGCAATCGGGGCATTACGATTTCCTGAGTCAGTGCTAGCTGAAGTGTTTCTTGCAGTGCTTGTAGCAGGGCTTCTAGCTGTGTTGGCTAAAGTGTTTCTTGCAGTGCTGGCTGAAGGGTTCTTTGCAATGCTAGTAGCAGGACTTCTAGCAGTGCCGGATGAAGGCTCCTTGCATCGTTGTAGCAGTGCTGTCTGAAGGGTTCCTCGCTGAGCTAGTAGCAGGGTTTCTAGCAGTGTTGGCTGAAGGTTCCTAGCAGTGCTGGTATTAGGTATTGGTATGAGGTTTGGTGCTGGTATAGGATCCGATAACATCGCTGGTAATAGGCTTCTAGGATCGCTAGAAGTAGATCTTCTAGAAGTGTTGGTAACAGGGCTCCTAAACGTCCCAGAAGTGCTGGTAATGGGCTTCTGAGCAGTGCTGGGGACTGTATTACATCAGAACTGTTAGTGAAAGTCACAGCTCCTGGCTCTTATCACAGTTGATAACAGTTTTGCAAGAGGCTTTTGTGGAAGTCCCTCTTGCTCAGTTGCAGGGATCGTTTAGAGCAACTACAGTTTCGTTGTTCCAAGACTCGTCTAGTACAAATACAGTTACAGTGTTCTGGGGCTGGTCTAGCACAACTGAAGTTACATTGTCTCAGGACTCGTGAAGAGCAACTGCAGTTGCATTGTCCCAGGACTAGTCAAGAGCAACTGCAATTAAATTGTTCCAGGAATCGTCTGGAGCAACTGCAGTTACTTTATCCCAGGACTCTAGTTGCTGGGAGGTATTGAATGGTGGTTTTACTGGGAGGTGTAGAACGTAATTGTTGTTGCTAGGAGGAGTGAAGGTAATTGTTGTTGCAAGGAGGAGTGAAGGTAATTGTTGTTGCTAGGAAGTGTTCAATGTAATCGTTGTTACTGGGAGGTGTTGAACATCGCTTCTTTCTACGATAATGCTTCTTGATACAGTAATGTTTCTTGCTACAGTGATGCTTGTTACAGTAATGCTTCTTGTTACAGTAATGCTTATTGTTACAGTAATGCTTCTTGTTACAGTAATGCTTCTTGTTACAGTAATGCTTCTTGTTACAGTAATGCTTCTTGTTACAGTAATGCTTATTGTTACAGTAATGTTTCCTGTTACAGTGATGCCTCATGTTACAGTGATGCCTCTTGTTACAGTGATGCCTCTTTTTTTCAGTAATACTTATTTCAGTGATGCTTCTTCTTACAGCAATGCTTCTTGTTTCAGTGATGCTTCTTTTTACAGTAATTCTTATTTCAGTAATGCCTCTTGTTACAGCAATGCTTATTTCAGTGATGCTTTTTGTTGCTTTTGTGTCTATTGTTGCATTATCTTGGCTCTTGTGTCTATTGTTACAGTAGCTTGGCTTACAGAATCGACAGTTTGATAAGATGGTTAGATATCTTTATTCCGAAACGTTTGGCCTACACAATAGGTTTCTTCAGTCGAATATATTGGAGACATAAGCAGTAGAGATGGAAAGACGATGCAATCAGTCTATCACTCTCGACGACGTAGCTATGAGGTGGTCAGTCCCTCAGCCTGGTAAAGAGTTCTGCTCCACAGTGTGGAATAATGACAAGGTGAGGTGCAGTATATCTTGACGACAGTAGAGGCGGAACCTACTAGCAGAAGTATGAATGTAATCAATGTAATCATTGAGAGGCAGTGTAGAAAGCCTGCTGGGTAGGTCCCTCTCAAATCCTTCCTTTTTCACTCGTAACTAGTAATCAGTGTGTTTCAGTGTGATAATGTGTGAGCAGGATTATGGTACACAATATCAACAAACTGATAAATAAGACATGTTGTACATGTGTCTTAATTATCGAGGCTACTTCTTGTGACACGAATTTCTATGATTCCTCTGTTTTTGTGAGTCTACACTTCAGATGATCTGAACTGACATGTTACGATTATCTTTCCTTCCTCCTGAAAGCCACATATCTGCGACTCTTTGAGGCTTGGCTAAAGGGCATTTGTATCCTTGTATCTACAGTATGTTCATGGTGGGAGGCAGCTGCTAGGATATCACGGTGAGAATAGCTATCGTCTTGTTTTCTATTTTCTTGGTGTTACGTATAAGGAGTGTGAGAGCCACATCCGGATTGTACGTACAGCCTTCCGTCGGTTCCATAACCGCTGTTCACTGGTTAGTAATCCGATATTCCAGTTGTTGTTAATTATGAATAGAAGTTTTGATAGGTTTTACAAATTGGTGGCAGACAAACAACTTAATATAACACGTAAGTATAGTCATTAGTAAACAATGAATATTACCGAGCATCTGAGTTCTACTTTACGACCAAAGAAGATGAAACAAGGACTGGATGGAATCAAAGTTCCTTTATCTAGATTAACCGTGACTTGACTGTTGTTCAAAAAGATAAATAAATGGATCTAACAGTTGACGAAGGTTTGAAGATGGAATTTGAAATTACAACGTCATTTGCTCCTTTCTGAATCAGTATGACAGAATATCCTGTCCTTCTCTAAGTTTCTCAGAAAGTTTTCTCTTCATTTCCCTCGATATAAATACGTACTAGATTTCTTTCCGAACGACGAGTATAACTTTGTAAATATTACGGTACAGATCTTTGGTTTCTATTGTGTGTGTCGGTGTGTTCAGTGAGCCACGACTGGATACCCTGGCAAGTGTCTGTGTCTTCAATGAACCACGACTGGATACCCTGGTAAGTGTCTGTGTCTTCAGTAAACCACGACTGGATACCCTGGCAAGTGTCTGTGTCTTCAGTGAACCACGACTGGATACCCTGGCAAGTGTCTGTGTCTTCAGTAAACCACGACTGGATACCCTGGCAAGTGTCTGTGTCTTCAGTAAACCACGACTGGATACCCTGGCAAGTGTCTGTGTCTTCAGTGAACCACGACTGGATACCCTGGCAAGTGTCTTTGTCTTCAGTAAACCACGACTGGATACCCTGGCAAGTGTCTGTGTCTTCAGTAAACCACGACTGGATACCCTGGCAAGTGTCTGTGTCTTCAGTGAACCACGACTGGATACCCTGGCAAGTGTCTGTGTCTTCAGTAAACCACGACTGGATACCCAGGAAAGTGTCTGTGTCTTCAGTCAACCACGACTGGATACCCTGGCAAGTGTCTGTGTCTTCAGTGAGCCACGACTGGATACCCTGGCAAGTGTCTGTGTCTTCAGTAAACCACGACTGGATACCCTGGCAAGTGTCTGTGTCTTCAGTGAACCACGACTGGATACCCTGGCAAGTGTCTGTGTCTTCAGTGAACCACGACTGGATACCCTGGTAAGTGTCGGAGTCTTCAATGAACCACGACTGGATACCCTGGCAAGTGTCTGTGTCTTCAGTGAGCCACGACTGGATACCCTGGCAAGTGTCTGTGTCTTCAGTGAACCACGACTGGATACCCTGGTAAGTGTCGGAGTCTTCAGTGAACCACGACTGGATACCCTGGCAAGTGTCTGTGTCTTCAGTGAACCACGACTGGATACCCTGGTAAGTGTCGGAGTCTTCAGTGAACCACGACTGGATACCCTGGCAAGTGTCTGTGTCTTCAGTGAGCCACGACTGGATACCCTGGTAAGTGTCGGAGTCTTCAGTGAACCACGACTGGATACCCTGGCAAGTGTCTGTGTCTTCAGTGAACCACGACTGGATACCCTGGCAAGTGTCTGTGTCTTCAGTGAGCCACGACTGGATACCCTGGCAAGTGTCTGTCTTCAGTGAACCACGACTGGATACCCTGGTAAGTGTCTGTGTCTTCAGTGAACCACGATTGGATACCCTGGCAAGTGTCTGTGTCTTCAGTGAACCACGACTGGATACCCTGGCAAGTGTCTGTGTCTTCAGTGAACCACGACTGGATACCCTGGCAAGTGTCTGTGTCTTCAGTGAGCCACGACTGGATACCTTGGCAAGTGTCGTAGTCTTCGGTGAACCACGACTGGATACCCTGGTAAGTGTCTGTGTCTTCAATGAACCACGACTGGATACCCTGGCAAGTGTCTGTGTCTTCAGTGAACCACGACTGGATACCCTGGCAAGTGTCTGTGTCTTCAGTGAGCCACGACTGGATACCCTGGCAAGTGTCGGAGTCTTCGGTGAACCACGACTGGATACCCTGGTAAGTGTCTGTGTCTTCAGTGAACCACGACTGGATACCCTGGCAAGTGTCTGTGTCTTCAGTGAACCACGACTGGATACCCTGGCAAGTGTCTGTGTCTTCAGTGAACCACGACTGGATACCCTGGCAAGTGTCTGTGTCTTCAGTGAACCACGACTGGATACCCTGGCAAGTGTCTGTGTCTTCAGTGAACCACGCCTCAATACCCTGACAAGCGAACAAACTCACTTTTCACACAAGTAAACTTAAGTGTTATTCCAGGCTTGCTGAAAAACGGCTTCATTTATTTCTCAACTGAATGTTTTATTTTTTAAATATATTTCAAATAAATATATAAATTTTCTCATTCACCTGTAGAGAATATCTCACATCCTTCACCTGTCTTTGACACACTGGAAAAGAAAATGCTAACCCACCACATCAAAGTTTGAGAAGCACTGTTCTAGACTACTTTGATCGTATCAATGATTTCTGACTACTTGGCTTTTAACATACCTGCTTTGGATGCTGTGTACTAAAATTGCTTCCATTACTCTCTTATCCAAGTAATTCCTCTTTTCAGCCACCTTGAGATTAATGAAATGCTTCCTTATGTTCGCAAAGATCATCTATCTTCACATTCCTCCTTTGTTCCCTTCAACCAGGTCCATATAATTCAGTCTGTCTTTATCTGCCTCATTAAATCCCATACATGAATGATTTTGAAAATCGACAAGTTGAAGAATTGAGACACTTATGCAAGATATGGGAATCTTTATTGAAGAAACGTTTCGCCACACAGTGGCTTCATCAGTCCAATACAAAGTAGAAATGGGTAAGGAGAGGAGGAGTTTGAGGTAATCAGTCCCTCAGCCTGGAATCGATGTGTTCAGTCCAACACTCTTGTAGGAAGTACAGCATAGGGCCAGAGAGGTGGCTTATATACTGCAGTCAGGTGAGTCGAAGCAGGAGGAGGCGGGATCACAGTGGGATCTTCCACTAGTGTAAGTAGGTCGTCGTCCAAAGGTTGGACAAGCGTTGAAAAAGTCTTTGTACCAAGATCCCATGATGCTGCAGTGTCTGACAGATGTGATGAATGGTTTTGAAAACCGACAAGTTGAAGAATTGGACGAAGACCTACTTACACAAGTGGAAGGTCCCACTGTGATCCCGCCTCCTCCTGCTTCGACTCACCTGACTGCAGTATATAAGCCACCTCTCTGGCGCTATGCTGTACTTCCTACAAGAGTGATGGACTAAACACATCGATTCCAGGCCGAGGGTCTGATTACCTCAAACTCCTCCTCTCCTTACCCATTTCTACTTTGTATTGGACTGATGAAGCCACTATGTGGGGAAACGTTTCTTCAATAAAGATTCCCATATGTTGCATAAGTGTCTCAATTCTTTAAATCCCATACAATTTTCATGTTGTAATTCTGTCCTTCCCTTGTCCTCCTCTCCACCAAGGTCGTCTGGGTCAGCCACTATAACCTCTCCTGACTCGACTCACGATACTGTAATGACACGATTGCAAACAAACCATTCCACTGGTGGAGTTTGAACCCGTGGTCTGGAGTCTTGAGACTCTGATCGCGGGATCAAACCCCACCCATGGTATGGTTTGTTTAACCTCTCCTCATAGTGCATTCTTGCCAGTGTTGGTAGTAAACTGGATGCAGTCCTTCACCTCTGTTTTTACACAAGACGATACAAGTGAAAACCCAGAAATAAAAAATTATCCTCGTCATGAGGAAAATAAATAACGAAGCAAGAAAGTCACTAGCGACATGGTCCTCAATGCTTGAGCAGGACTGGACTCCATGCTGGAGACGCGTAATCAATGATTGGTTTACCATATGTCGTATACAAGGAACTGAGAAATTCTCCATTCAAATTCCAGAATATTACCGAAGTTTGTTGATAATCTTGCATATGCTGTTGCCGTTGCTTGATCTATGTGTATTTCTGGCCAAATGTTTGGTGTTTTATTCACCCCAGAGAGAGATTCTCTTTCTTTTTTGTACTCTGTGTGCAGTTTATTGTGTGTGTGTGTGTGTGTGTGTGTGTGTGTGTGTGTGTGTGTGTGTGTGTGTGTGTGTGTGTGTGTGTGTGTGTGTGTGTGTGTGTGTGTGTGTGAGGCACGATAATGTAGTAATTCTAGGAGACTTTAACTTTAGTCATATTGATTGGAATTTCTTGACTGGGAATTTAGAATCATACGATTTCTTAGAAGTAGTTCAGGATTGTTTTTTGAAGCAGTTTGTGACAGAACCTACAAGGGGTAATAACCTGCTTGACTTAGTTCTGGCAAACAATGAATCCCTTGTTAATAATTTAGAAGTTTCAGAGGAACTGGGTGCTAGCGACCACAAATCAATTACATGTAGAATTGAATGGAAGTATGATAGTAGGGATAACTCAGTAACAGTCCCAGATTTTCGCTTAGCAGATTACGATGGGCTTAGAGAACACTTTTCATCTGTTGACTGGGGTAACGAAGAGAGCTATCAATATGACAGTTTTCTGAACACAATACATGCTGCTCAAAGAACGTTTATCCCTTATAAGGAAATTAGATCAAATAGAAATGACCCAAAATGGATGAATAATAGGCTGAAATATCTACTAGGGCATAAGAAAGGAATTTATAGGCGTATCAAAAGAGGTGAGGGTCATCTTATGAATCAGTATATTGACATTAAGAGGGACATTAAAAAGGGGATAAGAAAAACTAAAAGGGACTATGAAATTAAAGTTGCTAGGGATTCTATAACTAACCCAAAAAGTTTTTTCCAGGTCTATAGAACAAAAGTCAGAGATAAGATAGGTCCCCTTAAAAATAACTATGGGCATCTTACTGACAAAGAGAATGAAATGTGCTCGATTTTAAATAATTATTTTCTCTCAGTTTTTACACAGGAAGACACTAATAATATTCCGGTAATTAATTTTTATAGTGGATCAGAAGAAGATAAATTATGTAACATCACAGTCACTAGTGAAATGGTTGTGAAGCAGATAGACCGACTGAAGCAAAATAAGTCACCGGGTCCTGATGAGGTTTTTTCAAGGGTTCTAAAGGAATGCAAAATGGAAGTCTGTGAACCATTAACTAATATTCTTAATTTATCTCTTCAAACAGGTGCAGTGTCTGATATGTGGAAGATGGCTAATGTAATTCCTATTTTTAAAACAGGGGACAAGTCGTTACCGTCAAATTACCGCCCAATAAGCCTGACCTCAATTGTAGGCAAATTACTAGAGTCAATTATAGCTGAGATTATAAGAAGCCATCTCGATAAGCATAGCTTGATTAATGATACTCAGCATGGATTCACAAGAGGCCGGTCTTGTCTAACTAATTTATTAACTTTCTTCAGTAAAGCTTTTGAGGCTGTTGACCACGATAAAGAATTTGATATTATTTACTTAGATTTTAGTAAGGCATTTGATAGAGTTCCGCACCAAAGACTGTTGAAGAAAGTAGCAGCTCATGGCATTGGGGGAAGGGTGCTCTCGTGGATCGAATCATGGTTCACAGACAGGAAGCAAAGAGTGTCCATAAATGGGGTTAAATCCGAGTGGGGATCAGTAACAAGTGGCGTTCCACAGGGATCAGTCTTGGGCCCGTTGTTGTTTATAATATATATCAATGATCTTGATGAAGGAATTACTAGTGATATGAGCAAGTTCGCCGATGACACGAAGATAGGTAGGATAATTGATTCAAACGTAGATGTTAGGGAACTTCAGGAGGATTTAGACAAACTCTACTCTTGGTCAGAAAAGTGGCAGATGCAGTTCAATGTAGATAAATGCAAGGTTCTGAAGCTCGGGAGTGTCCATAACCCTAGCACTTATAAGTTAAATAATGTAGAACTTAACCATACAGATTGCGAAAAGGACTTGGGGGTTATGGTAAGCAGCAACCTTAAACCAAGACAGCAATGCCTAAGCGTACGTAATAAGGCAAATAGATTACTGGGATTTATATCAAGAAGTGTAAGCAACAGAAGTCCAGAGGTCATACTGCAGCTTCATACATCATTAGTAAGGCCTCACCTAGATTATGCAGCTCAATTCTGGTCTCCATATTACAGAATGGACATAAATTCGTTAGAAAACATTCAGCGTAGGATGACTAAATTAATACATAGCATTAGAAATCTTCCTTATGAAGAAAGATTGAAGACTCTTAAGTTACATTCACTTGTTAGACGAAGAATGAGGGGAGACCTGATCGAAGTGTATAAGTGGAAGATAGGTATTAATAAAGAGGATATTAACAAGGTCTTGAGGATATCTCTCCAAGAGAGAACCCGCAGTAATGGATTTAAATTAGATAAGTTTAGATTTAGAAAGGACATAGGAAAGTATTGGTTTGGGAATAGGGTAGTAGATGAGTGGAACAGTCTACCTAGTTGGGTTATTGAGGCTAGGACTTTGGGTAGTTTCAAATTTAGGTTGGATAAATACATGAGTGGGATGGGTTGGATTTGAGTGGGACTTGCACATCAGAGCTTATTTCTTGGGTAGCATTGAAAATTGGGTAGGTCAAATGTTTGTTAGTGGGATGAATTGTAAAGGACCTGCCTAGTATGGGCCAACAGGCCTGCTGCAGTGTTCCTCCTTTCTTATGTTCTTTTGTTCTTATGTGTGTGTGTGTGTGTGTGTGTGTGTGTGTGTACTAACCTATTTGTACTCGCCTTTTTCTGGTTGCAGTGGCCCCGCCTCTTCACTGATTGCTACAGAGTTCTCACTCTCCCTGCTACATGAGCTTTATCAAGCCTCATCTTAAACCTATGTATCGTTCCTGCCTCCACTACGTCACTTTCTAGGCTATTCACTTCCTGACAACTCTTTGACTGAAGATAGACTTCCTAACATCTCTTTCACTCATAGGAGTTTTCAACTTCCAACTGTGACCCCTTGTTTCTGTGCCCCATCTCTGGAACACCCTGTCTTTGTCCACCTTGCCAATTCCTCGCAATATTTTATATGTCGTTCTCATGTCTCCCCTGACCCTCCTGTCCTCCAGTGTCGTCAGACTAAGTTCCTTTAACCTTTCTTCGTAGGACATTTCCCTTAGCTCTGAGACTATTCTCATTGTAAACCTTAGCACTTTGTCTAATTTCTTGACCCGCTTGACCAGGTGTGGATTCCAAACTGGTGCTGCATACTCCAGTATGGGCCTTACGTATGGTGTACAGAGTCTTGAACGATTCCTTACTGAGGTATCGGAATGCTATTCTTAGGTTTGCCAGACGCCCGTATGCTGAGTTATATGATTGATGTGCACCTCAGGAGATGTGCTCGGTATTATACTCACCCCAAGATCTTTATCCTTGAGTGAGGTTTGTAGTCTTTGGCCACCTAGAATATACTGCCTCCGCGGTCTTCTTTGCCCTTCCCCGATCTTCATAATTTAGCAATTGCCTGTGTAGGTTCCACATTTTGTAGTTTGGTTTTCCTGTCCCATTCCTGCTACCTTCTCCACTTGTAGCTCAACTATGTAATCAAAGCACAGAACCACATGTGTACTCACCTAGTTGTAGTCACCTATTTGTGGTTGCAGGGGTCGAGTCTTAGCTCCTGGCCCCGCCTCTTCACTGGTTGCTACTGGGTCCTCTCTCTCCCTGCTCCATGAGCTTTATCAAACCTCGTCTTAAAACTATGTATGGTTCCCGCCTCCACTACGTCACTTTCTAGGCTATTCCACTGCCTGACAACTCTATGACTGAAGAAATACTTCCTAACATTTCTTTGTCTCATCTCAGTCTTCAACTTCCAATTGTGACCTCTTGTTTCCTTGTCCCCTCCCTGGAACATCCTGTCTTTGTCCTCCTTGTCTATTCCACGCAGTATTTTATATGTCGTTATCATGTCTCACCCTCCTGTCCTCCAGTGTCGTCAGGTCCATTTCCGTTAACCTTTCTTCATAGGACATTCCCCTTAGCTCTGGAACTAACCTTGTCGCAAACCTTTGCACTTTCTCTAATTTCTTGACGTGCTTGATCAAGTGCGGGTTTCAAACAGGTGCTGCATACTCCAGTATGGGCCTGACGTACACGGTGTACAGTGTCTTCAACGATTCCTTTCTAAGGTATCGGAACGCTGTTCTCAGGTTTGCCAGGCGCCCATATGCTGCAGCAGTTATCTGGTTGATGTGTGCTTCCGGAGAAATGCTCGGTGTTATACTCACCCCAAGATCTTTCTCCTTGAGCGAGGTTTGCAGTCTTTGGCCACCTAGCCTATACTACGTCTGCGGTCTTCTTTGCTCTTCCCCTATCTTCATGACTTTGCATTTGGCAGGGCTAAATTCGAGAAGCCAGTTGCTGGACCACGTGTCCAGCCTGTCCAGGTCTCTTTGAAGTCCTGCCTGATCCTCATCTGATTTAATTCTCCACATTAACTTCACATCATCTGCGAGCAGGGACGCTTCTGAGTCTAACACTTCCATCATGTCGTTCACATATACCAAAAATAGCACTGGTCC